>NC_087211.1:29957328-29992765 GCF_015104395.2 Macrobrachium nipponense
TGCTATGACGTTTCTCATTCAGCTATGTAGTGGAGGAGAGATGCCAACTGAACTTGTCTGCCAGGGAGAAGATGGCTACCATGACATGATTTAGATGACGTGACTTGGAGCCTCCACTGTTTATACAATGTACTACCACTGCGCTGTCCAGGACTAGCTTTATGTGGGAGTACTTTGGTGGGCGCAACCTTTTTAGAGTCAAGAACACTGCCATTGCCGCCAGTACGTTTTATATGGAACTGACGGAACTGAGGTGACCAACGTTCCTTGAACCTTTTTGACCTGGGAATACCCTCCCCAACCGCTTAATGACGCGACTGTGTGGATGGTGATCCCTGGTGGAGGGAAACTGAAGGGGTACTGACACTGACAAATTCTTGACTTTCGCCCACAGCCGAAGTCGATTCTTTTAGAATCAGAGGGACTGAGGATAGTTTGTCCCTGGACCTGACATTTGCTCGTGAGCGCCAGATTCTGGTTAGGTCTTTCAGTTTGGCTTTCATTAAGACGTTCGTCACTGATGCAAACTGGAGAGAACCCAGGACCCTTTCCTGAGTCCTTCTTGACGCCAGTTTGTGACTTAGAAATTGCTTGACTGACTTCGCTATTTCTTTCCTTTGGTTGATGGAATCGACAGAGTATGGAGGATAGATTCCATTGAATGCCCAGCCACTGAAAGTTTGACTCTGGAGTGAGTCTTGACTTGGTCCTGTTTATCTTGAAGCCTAGATATTCCAGGAACTGAATCACTTTCAGTGTAGCTCTGTTGCTTCCCCCAACTGTTGAAGCCCAGATCAACCAATCGTCGAGATACGCTACTACCATAATCCCTTGTGTCCTGAGTTGTTGCACTACCACTTCCGCTAGCTCCGTGAACACCCTGGGTGCCACGTTGAGTCCGAAGGGAAACTACCTTGAAGGAGAATGTCTGGTCTCCTATCTTGAAACCCAGATACGGACGGAAGTGTCTTGCAATAGGGATATGATAGTAGCGTCTGTAAGATCGATAGAGGTGGTGACGGCCCCACGGGAAGTAAGGTCCGCACCTGCGAGATCGTGACATCTTGAACTTGTCGCAGCGGATGGCTAAGTTTAAGCGGGACAAGCCTAAGATTACCCTTCTTTTTTGTGAGCCTTCCTTTGGCACGCTGAACAAGCGACCTTGAAATTTTAATCTCTTGACTCTCGCTATAGCTCCTTTCTGAAGGAGGTCCTCCGCGTACTCTGTCAATTCCTTGGAAGGAAGTTGACGGAAAGGTCTGGATGGAGGGGGTTCGTCAACCAGCTCCAACCCAGGCCTTTTGACACTACGCGCTGAGCCCATTTGCTGAAGTTCCACCGGTGGCGAAAGTGAAACAAGCCTCCCTCTACCTGAAGTTCTTCATTGGTTTCTGGTAACCGCCTCGGCCTCCTCTGAAGTGCTTTCCCCTATTAAAGGGGCCTCCCGATCCTCTCCCACGAAAGAAAGGGAACGCTTACCTCTGCCTCCCTTACCCGAGCGGTCATACTTCTGTGAAGCTTGACTCTCGAAGGCTTGATTGTAAGCTGGAGAGATGGCGTAAGAGGTGGAGGGCTGAGGCTGAGGGGATATCACATAAATTGGCTGTGATTGAGCTTTAGAAGTGGAAGGTTGGGCTGTTTGCACTAAGGGCACCGCTGGAACTTGCTGAGGAAAGCGTGGCTGCTTTTTCTGGTAAGGTTTGGAAAACGCCTGGGTTTCCTCTGCCCCTTACCTTTAGCTGTTAGGTCTGCCTCCTTCTTAGCCGTAAGGCCCCAACGGTCCTTAAGGCTCTGGTTCAGCCTCGTAGCCTCTGACTGGACTTCCTTCACCATAGCTTCTGGGAAGAGATCTGCTCCCCAGATGTTAGACGAGAGTAACCTATTCGGCTCATGCCGAATGGTTGCCTCTTGTAGGACATGTTTCCTACAATTCGTTCTAGCAGTGGCAAACTCAAACATATCTGACTGTACCGTTTGAGTCAGGGATTTGGTCATGAGCTTAAAAAGCGGTTCCGAGCCATAGGCTATGGTTGCTACCTCGGTCATAGCCATAGAGTTAATTGATCTGGCTAATCGCGATTTCGCGTCAAATTCAGCCTGAATAAGGCTATCTGGGAGCCTGGGTAGCTTTTCACCAAACTGCTCCATAGCACAGTCCCGGTTTGAGTTTGCCAGCTGAGAAGGTGTTTCGGCAAGTCTTCCACAATTCTCCGGCTGAGGGGAGTAACGGAGATGTGGGATCTGCTTCCTTCAATTGAGGCATGGGTTCCCCTTCTGGGCCGCTGGGATGGTAGACCTCGCGATCTTTGTCAGGAACGGGAGCGGGTACTCTCATCCATTGTGAAAATGGTAAAGGGACTCTTAAAAGGTTGTATCTTGGTATTAGAACAATCCATGTCCTCTAAACACCTGAGCCATTCTCTCTGAGCCTGGTCTCGTGAATAGAGGACTGTCTCCTTCACCACCTCTATCGATCTTACAGACGCCTACTATCATATCCCTATTGCAAGACACTTCCGTCCGTATCTGGGTTTCAAGATAGGAGACCAGACATTCTCCTTCAAGGTAGTTCCCTTCGGACTCAACGTGGCACCCAGGGTGGGTGTTCACGAAGCTAGCGGAAGTGGTATGTGCAAACAACTCAGGACACAAGGGATTATGGTAGTAGCGTATCTCGACCGATTGGTTGATCTGGGCTTCAACAGTCGAGGAATGCAACAGAGCTACACTGAAAGTGATTCAGTTCCTGGAATATCTAGGCTTCAAGATAAACAGGACCAAGTCAAGACTCACTCCAGAGTCAAACTTTCAGTGGCTGGGCATTCAATGGAATCTATCCTCCCATACTCTGTCGATTCCATCAACCAAAAGGAAAGAAATAGCGAAGTCAGTCAAGCAATTTCTAAGTCACAAACTGGCGTCAAAGAAGGACTCAGGAAAGGATCCTGGTTCTCTCCAGTTTGCAAATCAGTGACAAACGTCTTAATGAAAGCCAAACTGAAAGACCTAACCAGAAATCTGGCGCTCACGAGCAAATGTCAGGTCCAGGGACAAACTATCCTCAGTCCCTCTGATTCTAAAGAATCGACTTCGGCCGTTGGGCGAAAGTCAAGAATTTGTCAGTGTCAGTACCCCTTCAGTTCCCTCCACCAGGGATCACCATCCACACGACGCGTCCTTAAGCGGTTGGGGGAGGGGTATTCCCAGGTCAAAAAGGTCAGGTCAAGGAACTTGGTCACCTCAGTTCCGTCAGTTCCATATAAACGTACTGGAGGCAATGGCAGTGTTCTTGACTCTAAAAAGGTTGCGCCCACCCAAAGTACTCCCACATAAAGCTAGTCCTGGACAGCGCAGTGGTAGTACATTGTATAAACAGAGGAGGCTCCAAGTCACGTCATCTAAATCATGTCATGGTAGCCATCTTCTCCCTGGCAGACAAGTTCAGTGGCATCTCTCCTCCACTCACATAGCTGGAGTGGAGAAACGTCATAGCAGACGCGCTATCCCGATCAGTGCCCCTAGAGTCGGAATGGTCACTGGACAACAGTTCGTTCAATGGATCCTTCAAAGAGTTCCAGGGCTACAGGTGGATCTCTCGCATCTCAAGCGAACCACAAACTGCCGTGTTATGTAGCCCCCAACCTGGACCCTCTGGCCTATGCCACGGACGCCCTGGCTCTAGACTGGAACAACTGGAAGAAGATTTATGTCTTCCCTCCAGTGAATCCTTCTCATGAAAGTTTTAAACAAACTCAGGACATTCAAGGGTCAAGTGGCTCTAGTAGCCCCAGACTGGCCGAAGAGCAATTGGTATCCCCTAATTTCTGGAACTGGGCCTTCGTCCTCTTCGGATCCCCAATCCCAGGCTCTCCCAGTCAGTACAAACGAAGACTGTGTTCGCTTCCTCAGGGATTCTCAAAACCCTAACTTTATGGATTTCATGAAGTTTGCGGCAAAAGAGATGCGAATATTGACCCTCAGAATATTCTCTTCTTGGAATCCGATAAAGGGATTCAACTTTGAGACAGTATGATGCTGCTGTCAAAAAGTTAGCAATCTTTCCTGAGAGAATCAGATATTAAGAATCAATGACAGTTAATTCAGCTATATCCTTTTTCAGATCCTTATTTGTGGGAAAAAGGTTTTAGCAGCTAGCACGATTACGACAAACAAGTCAGCCTTGAAAAGATATTTCAATTTGGGTTCAACATAGACTTGACGGATTCCTACTTCTCGTCTATTCCTAAGGCATGTGCTAGACTTAGACCTTCTGTAAGGCCTACGTCAGTTTCATGGTTCTTAAACGATGTTCTAAAACTGGCTTCAGAAACCAATAATGACACATGCTCGTTTATAATGCTCTTAAGAAAAACCCTATTTTTATTAAGCTTAGCTTCAGGAGCAAGAATTTCAGAACTGTCGGCTTTATCCAGAGATCCGGATCATATTCATTCCTTCCCACAGGGGAAGTCCTACTTTCTCCGGAACGTAGCTTTTTTAGCAAAGAATGAAGATCCTTTGATGAGGTGGGAACCTTGGAAGGTACTACCCCTTCCACAAGATGTATCTCTTTGCCCAGTTTCAAACCTTACGAGCTTTCTGTCCAGGACCTCCTCATCCTCATCGGGTCCCCTCTTTAAGGGGGAAAAAGGTGGAAAAAGGTGGAACTTTATCCATTAAAAGGCATTAGGCAACAATCCTGTACTTTATTAAGCAAGCCAATCCTGACTCTTTCCCGAAAGCAAACATGATGTCAGGGCAGTAGCCACCTCAATTAATTATTTCCAACATATGAACTTCGATGAGTTTGAAAAAAGTATACCGGATGGAAATCGCCGACAGTGTTCAAACGTCATTACCTTAAGTCCTTGGAAGCTCTGAAATTTTCAGCAGTAGCAGTGGGTAACATAGTTTCCCCTGACTCTAGCTAATCTGTAGTAGAAGATTCAGTCCTCCTTTCTACCTGCCTCACCAACAGTTCGTCTATTCCTGCCTTGTTCATTTACATTCACCTTGTGTCTTAGCTGCTTTTATGATGGTGTAGTGGGTGCCCCTTATTTTTTTGCTAGGGACACTCACAGATGATTATAGATATTGATCTCATGGATGTTACCCCCTTATTTTTATGCTAGGGGATACATCTTATTTATAATGGTTACGGGTTTTGTATATTAAGTCATATACATTCCTTTATATATTATCATTGTTGATTATTTTGTTCATTTGATTATATTAATTTGCTATAATAATTTTTGATACATGCCTTTACAACAGATACCATTTTGATACATGTAAGCCATTTTACCTCTGTATATATGTAAATTACCTTATGTTAGGAAACATGATTAGAATTAAGTGTAATTTAAGCATATTTCTATTTTTGTATCACTGAGATTATGTATCTTTTTAGCAATTATATTCTTTTTATATTTATTTTTTCTTTTATTTGAGACATATTCTGATTTATTTTATTACTTTTGTTTACAATCTTGTGCTATTTCTCTGGTACGATTTCGCGCAGCGACACGAGCTGAGCCCAGAAAAGGGATTTTGGACGTAAGGAAAAATCTATTTCTGGGCGATTGGCTCGTGTCGCCAGCGAAATCCCACCTACCCATCCCTTCGCCCAAGATTGTCTGCTAACTTCAGGATGGCCACCAGAGGCGCAGCAGTCGGCAGCATGGGATGGAGTAGTAGTAGTACGAGCTGCTCACTCTGTGGGTCGGCTCCCTCAGGAGGGTTTTTGTAGTAGGGGAGATTTCTATTGGCATTTGGCTCGTGGTAGTGGTCTCACTCGCCTAGTGTTCATACCGACACCCTCTTGGAGGGTGAGCGAGTCAGTTATACTGACCTTTTTCTTTATTTTATTTATTCTCTGGTATGTGTTAGTACATTTACCCTAGAAATAATAGATTAAAGGATATTTCGCTGGCGACACGAGCCAATCGCCCAGAAATAGATTTTTCCTTACGTCAAAATCCCTTTTTTATTCAATTCATAACATTAAGATTTATAAGGAATGTCTAATAAACAGAATAACCATATCATTATGAAATGTCCTTGTACGAATAGTAAACACATAAAAATTCGCATCCGTGAATAGCCGGGGATGACCGCGAATAATTATGTATATGTTCCACAGAGAAACCCGCGAATGGGCGAGTCCTTCCGCGAATAATTTCTAGATAGGTTCCAAAGAAAAATCCGCGAATCAGTGAGTCCGCAAATCCGGAGAACGCGAATACGGGGGGTCCGCTGTATTGGAATATATGACAGCGCAAAAAAAAATTTCATATATAATTGTAGTATACAAATCAAGCTGTGAGCAAAACGGTTAAAGCTAATGAGTTAATTTTTTTTTTTGTATTGTACACTAAATTGTGATGATTTTGGTATATAACAAATTCGTAACGCGTGGACATAAAAAAAAAAAAAACGTTGTTTTCAAAAATTCACTATAAATCAAAATATCGTGCTAGAGACTTCCCATTTGTTGCAAAATGAAGGTGATTGATTGAATATTAATAGACTGTGAGTGTTTTTAGCTTACAATTGCAGTTTTTGACCATTTCGGGTGAGTTAAAGTTGACCGAAGGTCGAATTTTTTCTATTTATCGTGATTTATATGAAAATACAGGCAGTCCCCGGGTTACGACGGGGGTTCCGTTCTTAAGACGCGTAGTAACCCGAAAATCGTCGTAAGCCGGAACGACGGAAAAATGTCTTAAACTAATAAAAAGTTATAAAAACCTTACTTGTAATCCTTTGGTTACACTACATGTTGTTTCCTGTAGTTTTATGTACAACCTGGAGTTATTTTCATCAAAAAATGCTGCTTCTTGAAGGTAAAAACTATTGTAATCCTCTGGTGACACTACATTCTTGAAGTTTTATGTACAACCTGGAGTGATTTTGCCAAATTACTATTTACGTATCATATAGACTAATTAAAGTAAATGTATCTTTATAGGCTTATATATTAGTATCAACAAAACATTTACTGGCATGAGTCAGAGGCCGTTTAATGAAACGAACACTTCTCTGTCCTATCTGTTCAGAAAATAAACATTACGTCAATCCCCAAGACCATTGTTGCCAAGACGCCTCTCTCTCTCTGATCAAATTACTGGATAATGTCTCTCTTTGGATACTTCGATTTTGCCAAATCTTGAGGGCTACAAGAACAGTTGATTACTATTAGTATCAACAAAACATTTACTGGCATGAGTCAGAGGCCGTCTAATGAAACGAACACTTCTCTGTCCTATCTGTTCAGAAAATAAACGTTACGTCAATCCCCAAGACCATTGGCAAATGATCTCATTTGCCAAGACGCCCTCTCTCTCTCTCTCTCTCTGATCAAATTACAGTGGTCCCCCCGTATTCGCGGGGGATGCGTACCAGACCCCCCGTGAATAGTTAGAACCCGCGAATGTTTGGATCCCCTATAAAAATGCCAAAAACAGCCTATTTTGTTAGTAAAACCCAAAGAAAAGAAAACCAACTAAAAATTTTCATACATGGTTTTTTAATAGTTTTATCACGAAAAGTTCATTTTATGATGAAATTCATAAAAAAAAAAAAAAAAACAGGAATTTGTGGATATTTATCATAGAAAAATACCGCGAATGCGCGAATTTTCCGTGAATAATGCAGGGAAACGTTCCCGAGAGAAATCTGCGAATGTGTGAGTCCGCGAATCTGGAGAACGCGAATACGGGGGGTCCACTGTACTGGATAATGTCTCTCTTTGGATACTTTGAATTTGCGTTGTAATCTAACCAGAAACTTAGTTTTGTTATTATTACTGGAAACAAGCTATGATTTTTTCATTATTTGCGCTTTTGGACAGTTATAAACTTTGCGCATCGCAAGCTAGTATTCATTCGCTCGGAAACTAGTTCCGCATTTGAGGCGTCACTAATAAAATTAGAAAAATATGACATAAAAAGTCGAAAATCATCATACCCTCAAAATTTTTGTTGTAATCTAACCAAAAACTTATTTTTATTAGTATACTGTGCTAAACTATAAAAGATTTTTATCATAACATGCATTTTTTAAAAGCGTTGTTAACTCGGAGCGTCGGAAGACGCCTCTCTCTCTCTCTCTCTGATCAAATTACAGTAGTACCTCGAGATACGAAAGGCTCTACTTACGAAAAACTCGAGATACAAAAGCCAATGCGAAAAATTTTACTGCTCTACATACGAAAAGTTTTCAAGATACGAAAGGTTGTTGCTGTAAAGTCCCGAGATTCGCCCGGACCACCGAGAACAATTTTAAAACTCCCGCGCCGCCAACTGAGTAAAACTCGCCACCATCTCCCGCTCTCCCATTCCGTGGCCTGATGCTAGTCACCCCATAAGGTCCTGCTCTCCTATTGGTCTGCATCTACCCCTTGTGCTAAATTTAAGTATTCTATTGGTAAAAGGATGCTGTAAATTGAAAAACTTATTCATGCAATACATTTAATAAAAAAAAAAACATAGGTAAGATGAATAAAGAATAGAATGAATGGTTATTATACTGTTTGTAGTTTCAGTAGTTGAAGAGAGATAATGAAAATTTATGGCTTACTGTGTTAAAGTGATTGCTTGTCGATCGTTCGATACTCGTAAGTGCTGGATGTAAACAGACGTTTGGAAAGCTTTTTTTGTTTTTTGTTTATTATAGTTAATGGTTACTTAATAATTATTTGAAATGTGTACATGCAA
This sequence comes from Macrobrachium nipponense, assembly GCF_015104395.2. Classification (NCBI taxonomy): domain Eukaryota; kingdom Metazoa; phylum Arthropoda; class Malacostraca; order Decapoda; family Palaemonidae; genus Macrobrachium; species Macrobrachium nipponense. The sequence continues at coordinate 29,966,046 of NC_087211.1, forward strand.
TACATTTAATAAAAAAAATTGTGAATTAGATATCATAAAATATAAAATAAATCAGACTGCCAACAAATACGTATTTTTTTAGAATTCTTCTTCTGTTTTATTATTACGTTACGTATAAGTATGATTCATTATAGCTGTCAGTAACTCGGTATCTCCATTAGGTAAAGATAGAATAAAGAATAGAGATGAATGGTTATTATACTGTTTGGTAGTTTCATTAGTTGAATAGAGATACTAATGACAATTTATGGCTTACTGTGTGCTAGGAAAAATGATTGCTTGGCGTTCGTTCGATACTCGTAAGACGGGTAAGAGCTGAATGTAAAACAATCGATTGGAAGGTTTGTTTTTTGTTTGTTTGTGTATTATAGTTAATGATTAATTAATAATTATTTTGAAATGAGTACATACTGATTATTTATACATTTTATTGGCATATTCTAAGCTTTTAGCTCTTAGGTTTAGATGTCAGAATCATAGACTAGGCTACAGTAGCAACCGCTAACATAGGCTAGGCTTATTGCTAAGGGACATATGCTAAAGTCCTAATATATTCAGTAAAAATGGGGTTGAACATTACATGCAGTTGAATATTACTCAAGTATGTACAGTATTTTGCCTTTTTGGAGTCATATTTCTTCCGTCGAATCGGCGTCGTAACCCTAGAACATGTGTTTTAGGCCTGGAACGGATTAGCCATTTTACATGTAAAATGTGTTCCAAGATACGAAGCCCGCCTCGACGGAGGAATTAATTTCGTAGTCTCGAGGTACCACTGTACTGGATAATGTCTCACTTCTTTGGATACATACTTGGAATTTGCGGGTGGTAATCTAACCAGAAACTTAGTTTTGTTATAATTACTGGAAACAAGCCAATGATTTTTTCATTATTTGCGCTTTTGGACTGTTATAAACTTTGCGCATCCAAGCTAGTATTCATTTGCTCGGAAACTAGTTCCGCATATGAGGCGTCACTAAAAAAATTGGAAAAATATGACATAAAAAGTGTCGAAAATCATCATAACCTCAAAATTTTTATTGTAATCTAACCAGAAACTTATTTTTATTAGTATACTGTGCTAAATATAAATGGATTTTTATCATAGTAATGGTTTTTTGTTTTTTTAAAAGCGATGTTAACTCGGAGCGTCGGAAGATGCCTCTCTCTCTCTCTCTGATCAAATTACTGGATAATGTCTCTCTTTGGATACGTACTTTGAATTTGCGTTGTAATCTAACCAGAAACTTAGTTTTGTTATAATTACTGGAAACAAGCAATGATTTTTTCATTATTTGCGCTTTTGGACTGTTATAAACTTTGCCCATCCAAGCTAGTATTCATTCGCTCGGAAACTAGTTCCGCATATGAGGCGTCACTAAAAAACATAGAAAAATACAACATAAAAACGTGTCGAAAATCATCATAACCTCAAAATTTTTGTTGTAATCTAACCAGAAAACTTATATATTTATTATATACTGTGCTAAACTATAAAGGATTTTTATCATGGTATGCGTTCTTTAAAAGCGTCGTTAACTCGGAGCGTCGGAAGCGTCAGCGTCATAACGTCGGAACAAACGTCGTAACCCAGGGCGGATTTTTCAATGAATATTTAAGAAAAAGCGTCATAACCTCGGAACGTCGTAAGCCGGAGCCGTCGTAACCCGGGGACTGCCTGTATTTAAAAACTGATAAAAGCAACAACCATGAGTTATTGTTTGTTGTATTCTACATGAAATTGCACACATTTTCATATAAAAAACTTTATGTAATGGCTAATGTAAAACAGTGCAAAAATGACGACAAAATGACTTAAGAATTTCTGAGATTTTCGACCGAGTTACAGCGTGTGGAAGTAAGGAAAAAGTTTTTCAAAAATTCACCATAAATCAAAATATTGTGCTAGACTTCCAATAGACTCCCAATTTGTTGCAAAATAAAGGTAAATGATTGAATATTACTAAAATGTAAGAGTTTTAGCTTACAAATAAGTTTTTTGACCATTTCGGTCGAGTCAAAGTTGACCGAAGGTTGAAATTTTGGCACTTATCTAAGTTATAGGAAAATATTTCAAAACTGATAAAAGCTACAACCATGGGTTGTATTTTGTTGTATTTTACGTGAAATTGCGCACATTTTCATATATAAGACTTTATGTAACGGCTAATATAAAACGGTTTCAAAAATTACGACGAAGTGGTGAAAGAATTACCGAGATTTTCGGCAGTTACCACGCACGGACGTAAGGAAAAAGTGTTTTTCAAAAATTCACCATAAATCAAAGTATTGTGCTAGAGACTTCCAATTTGTTGCAAAATGAAGGTAAACAATTGAATGTTACTAGAATGTAAGAGTTTTAGCTTACAATTGCGTTTTTTTTACCATTTCGGTCAAGTCAAAGTTGACCAAAGGTTGAAATTTTGGCACATCGTGATTTTTATGAAATATTTCAAAACTGATAAAAGCTACAACCATGAGTTTAATTTTTGTTGTGTTCTACATTAAATTTGCACATTTTCATACATAAAACTTTTTGTAACGGCTAATGTAAAAAAGTGCAAACATTACGAGAAAATGACAAAAGAATTTCTGAGATTTTCGACCGAGTTACAGCACGCGGCGTAGGAAAAAATGCTCAAAAATTCACATAAATCGAAAATATTGTGCTAAAGGCTTCCAATTTGTTGCAAAATGAAGGTAATTGATTGAATATTACTAGAATGTAAGAGTTTTTAGCTTACAATTGCGTTTTTTCGACCACCATTTCGGTCGAGTCGTGATTTATATGAAAATATTTCAAAACTGATAAAAGCTACAACCATGGGTTGTTTTTTGTTGTATTCTACATCAAATTGCACACATTTTCGTATGTAAAACTCTATGTAACAGCTAATGTAAAACGGTGCAAAAATTACGACAAAGTGACAAAAGAATTTCCGGGATGCTTCACTGGTACGAGAAGAAATTCGCGCATGCGCGCCTGGGCAACGCTTGTAAACAAAACAACAGCTTGATCCGTTAACTCCCAGCATCCCTCAAAGCGTGCGATTTCAAATTTTTCGCAAACTAGGCCTATAACTATTTTTCCGCGAATATTTAAAAAAGCATTTTGTAGTCGACGTAACGTACGTCCAATTAGCACCCGACAGACAATTTTAGTCAACGTATAATACTTCCAATAAGCGTTTAAGAGTTAATATCAAACAGTATATACATATTTATTCAAAAAATAAAAAATGAAAGATCCCACCAGGAAAATGATTAATGGCTAGTCAGCAAGAGCTCACAAAAATATGTCTTCATCAGAAGATGGCCGAAAGCAAAATGGAGTGTTTACATCTGGGCAGGCAGGCCTACCCGCCTACCAGACAGTAGTTATTGCCTAACCACCTTGTTCAAGAATTTAAAGGCCGTAATTCCAGCTACACTGAAAGTAATTCCTTATGTAAAGGACCGAGGGTTTGTATATCATGTAGGAACAATACCTTGTAGTTATTCTCTTACGACCAAATTCCATCCTACACTGAAGGTAATTCCTCATGTAAAGGACCGACGGCTTGTATATGTGTAGGAACAAATATGATTTAAAGTAATAAGGATACTCCTCTCGCATCCAAGGGCACCGCCCTTCGAAATGAGAGGAAATCCCTCAACACCAACACCACATGCCCCCTCTTCTATCTTCGTCCAATAGCTAGTGAAAGGACAAAGGAGAAGAGGAATTACCAGAAGAAACAAAGGGCAAACCTCCAAAGTTCCTTTTGTTAATTTCCCAAGTGTAAGCATAAGTTTCGGATGAATACATGTCACATCCCAAAATATGCACTAACAAAGATGTTGGAACACCCTTGCGGCCGACCCTTAACACAAAGTAGAAAAGTGGCTATCAAGCCTGTGACAAAAAGTGGGTTTGCCTATTAATTATTAAAGTCAATCAATTATTAATATCAAACACGGTATATATGTATACTACATATTTATTCAAAATAAAAATATTAAAAATCTCACAGGGAAAATTGTAATTAAGGGGGCTGGCCGGAACCCCTATATATGGTGGTATAGGGCAAAAAATGCAGTCATGAAAAAACTCATGGAGCTTCATATGGAAATTGAGAATACGTATACGAAATATTTCGTCAAAATTCCTCTTACTCTCGTAGTTACAGGGTAATTAGCAAACATAACTCAATAAGCCTAAAACATTCATCCGTACAAGATAATGCAATAATTCTTGTTATCGTAAATTTTGATAATTATTGGCAAAGAAATTGTGAGAAAATGGCATCTGTAGAGATTCTGTGGCTCGAAGAAGTGTTTATCTGTCTGGTTCAACCCATGAATCAAGTAGGGAACACAGACTTCAAGTACTACACGTTCGAGTTTCACCTCGTGACATTCGCTTGCATTTACGTATGTTTATGTATGTTTCGCCAAGAAGTTCATCATGCCAATGAGGAAAAGACAAGGAAAACATCTCGCTGTCATACAGACGAAGAAAAATCGCTCAAGTATTATTACAGAATATCGTAATATACGCGTAGTTAGTGAAGAGAGAGGGGAGGGTTGCCTAGTAACGCCCCCTTCTTGCCTGACAGCACACATCACACTGTGCCCAAGGCTACGATCTTTGAGCAAAGAGATCTTCATTTATGATAAATAACATAGTTTTGGTTTTTTAATACCCAAAATGGAATATCAAATTCATAACAATCATGATTTATTAAATTGCCTTTGTAAAAAGAGAGTACACCTTCGAGTTTCACCTCTGACATTCTGTTGCATTTACGTTTGTTTATCTTTGTTTCGGCAAGAATGTCATCATTGCCAAAAGAGGTGAAAAATACAAGGGAAAACATCTCGTGCTAACATACGAAGAAAATTCGCTGTAATAAGCCGAGTTAGTGAAGGAGAGAGAGGGGGTTACGTAGGAAGGAGTGCCCCATCTTGCCTCAAGCAGTGCCCCAGGCTACGATATATGAGCAAAGGGATCATCATTTATGATTAAATTATGATAAATAAAATAGTTTTGGTTTATTAATACACAAAAAAGAAATATACATTCATAATAATCATTATTTATTAACATTGTCTTTATAGAAATATGAAGGAAAACTTTGAACGCCCGTATCTCAAAACTATACTTATTGACCTTAAAAATAATCTCCTCACTTAGTTTTAAAGCTATAACATTGGAATTTGGTATATAACTCAGAAAGACATTATAGAACAATCAAATAGAGCCCTTTTTTCCATTTTTTTTTCGTCTTTTTTTTTATAAATTTTTTTTCTCGTGATTTATCAAGGTTTATTTTTTTACCATATTGAAAAATTCATATCTAGCAAAAAAATGACTTTTAGAAAAAAAACTCTCCATTTGATTGGAGGTCTACATCAGGTCTATACATATATGGTAGTAATCCCAGGTCTTAATATTAAATATCAAGGGAGGAGATAGAATTTGAAAAATGGTTATTTTTGGGATAAATTGCCCTGGCGTCACAAAACCGAAGGTCAGAGGCGAAAATCATATGCGGTTTGGAGATGTCCCAAGTCACCTTATTAAGTGATATGAATGTCAAAGTCCTGTTGTTAAAAAACGGCATTAGCCGGCCGGCCCCCTTAACGGCTAGTCAGCAAGAGCTCACAAACATACGTCTTCATTGGAAGATGGCTGAAAGCAAAGTGGAGTGTTCACATCCGGGCAAGCGGGCCTATCCGCCTACCAGATGTAGGTACTGCCTAACCACCTTGTTTAAGAATTTACCGACCATAATTCTAGCCTACGCTGAAAGCAATTCCTTATGTAAAGGACCCAGGGTTTGTATATCATGTAGGAACAAACTTCTGTTAGATAATCCAGACAGCCTAACTTTAATGTTGAGGAAACCTATCTGTGTTCGTGGTTCGTCAGGTATTTGGCCATATCTTATATCAAGATTCAAGATACTGTACACTTTCAAGAATCGAAGACGAGATTCTGCGTGTTCTAAAGGCGGTGGCTGAATTGTACCATCTGGCCCTGTACGGTAAAGTTCCCAAACTATACTCCTCTATTATTAGTTAGATCAATTGTGTTTTAGTGTTACTAAGTTTTAGTAATTTTCAGGTAGAAGTGTTATTTGTTAAGTACTATATATGTAATTGTTAATTACATACCATCTTATTTCTAACTAACAATCCCGCATCACTTTACCAACTCGTACCTTCTGTCATCTCCTCCCCCAAGTACCCTATCTTCCCCCTGTCCAACATGTCTCCCTGGTGGCTACGTATCCCACACTGTCTACCACAACTCGAACATGCTGACTTTGTTTAGGTTTCTTCGCCCCGACCCAATACTTCGAATATTGTGCAGTCGAAGTAGACTATGGCAGTTGACGTTTTTCTACGTTGTTTTACTTGTTTTACAAGAGTTTAAGGTAATATTTAGCCAGTCGATTGTAGCTAATCTGTAATTTACCTTTGAACCCTATATGTCGGTACACGGGACCCGTTGGTAGCGTCGTGTAGTCTTCAAAGGTAAATTACAGTTTAGTTACAGCCAACTGACAAAATATTACTTTAAATTCTTATTAAGCAAGTAAAATAACACAGGAAAACGTCAATTGCCATAGTCTACTTCATCACAGAACACCGGCTTAGAATTACCTTCTTAACATAGGTAAGGTGTTTTAAGTAAAAATTTTGAAAGTGTCATGGAGTTAAGTTTGCACTGCGCATGGCTAGACTTTCATTAACTTCTGTTTAACCAAAAATTATGGCATTATTTTGTGACTTGGGAGAAAACAAAAATTATGGCATTACTATTTTGTGACTTGGGAGAAAACACTTAAGACTTCCGTAGGAATGCAGAGGTCTTGAGATGTTGCTTCCACGCTGGTTGGATTATGACTGGCGTCTAATTCAGGATACAGGATGTGCTACAGTTATTTTCTTGGGAAAGTGACCGCGCAGCGGTACAGGTGCCCGTCTGTCCGCACAGTGGTGCTTTACTCTATAGGGGGAAAGACCACAGTCAATCCATCATCATCGCGTGGCTCAGCCTTATTCACTCGATATTTAATTGGAGAAACAAGAATACAATTACGTCTTTAAGCATACCATTCAAAAGATTGAAGTTTCGTCAACATAATTTGATATATGAAAGCACCATACAAACTAAAATAAGCACGTGAAGTCTTCGTAAAATATATTTTCAAGGCAGTTTTGAAATCCAATATGGTGGCAACCACGTGACGTGCCGTTCGTAACCACAGAGACAGTGCAAGCACGTTTTTTGGCAATATTTCTGTAACGAACACTCGTATCAGAACGAGATTTTGCTATAGTGTATTACACCCAGTGCCGTAATTTATAAGAGTATCATGAATCACTAATCGTAAAAAATAACGACACTTGTCCTTGTACCATGAGACAAAAACTCCATTATCCAGAAATGGATACGAACACAGCAGTAAAAAGCTCCTCCTACCCTCTTCCCCCACCTCCACTGCCACCCCTGTCCTTCTTCCTTCCTTCACCTTCCCTTCTCTCTCTCTGAAAGTTGCTTCAGTTTAAACTTATTTTCTATGATTTTTCCATCTAGTATCTATCTAATAATAGTTTACATTGGTGGATATATCTAACGATTCACTAGGTTATTACCTGCCTATGACTTGATATATTTATACACGTTGCCAATTGGCATGTGTTCACCCTCCAAACTGGGTCAGGTTAAGACTTACACAAAACATGGAAATTAGTTGAAATTAGCTGATGTATTGGAAGTATATATACATAAATATTAAAAACAGTTTTATCATTATTGCATTACTATGACAACTAGAATTCATGGAAACAGTTTATAATAATGCATATCAGCGTATGTGTGAAGCTCCACTAACGTGGCAACGAGGATTTTGCCATTCTTAGCACGCGAACATTACAGGTTACATTTATTTCTGACTTACAGTTATTATAAAAAATCAAAATACTAATATAGGCTTAAATCAATGAAAAGTGCTAGCAAAAAAAAAAAAAAAAAAAAAAAAAAAAAAAAATTATAATCCACTAATCCGTCGTCTGCTCCGCGATGGTTTTCGGCAGCCAGATGTACGACAAGGTTAGAACCATTGGATTGTAGGCTATCTACTTTACAAATATCTGTAATTTTTCGGGGTAATTTGGTTGCAAAAAAGGGATAGGGTAAAACATCACAGCAGGCCAAATAGGCCACCTACAATCAACGCTTGCCACCCTCCGAAAAAGTACATTATAACGCGTCTGACACCGGAGATGGGCATCAGTCGCGACTTGTTGTTGGTGAGAACGGAGCTAAAGACCTCTACTCTCCTTTCGAAGTAAGTATTTTCTCCAAAGTTAGAAATTAAGGCAAATTTTAAGATTTAAACAGAGGGTAGTGAAAAGGGTGGCTACGGCAGTGGAAATCTCACAAACGCTTTAGAAATTTTTACTTACAACTAAAAATGTTTCGAAGATTGACGCCATCTTGATGTTTACGGAGTCGCTTGTGTCAACAAACTTCCATTTCCTGTGCTAAATCTGCACACCACTTGTACCCATAGACGCTGGGGCACTTTCATCACAACAATCGTAAACCAACCTCTTACCAGCACTTATTCAAGGGGACTACGGCATTCTTTGCGGCGTTTTGCGCTCTTCAATTGTTTATCAGTGTTGTCAATTGGTATGTGTTTACCCTCCAAACTAGGTATAATACTTACACAAAACCGGGGAAATAAGTGAAATTAGCGTATCTATTTGTATTATATATACGTGCATATTACAGCAATTTTATCATTACTGCATTACTATGACAACTAGAATTCATCAAAACAGTTTGTAAATGCATCGGCGTATGTATGACGCTCCACTAGATTGGCAACGATGAGTCATTTTTCCTCACGTCGTCTGCTCGTAAGTATACATCCGAAACATTTGTAATTTTTGGGGGTTAATTTGGTTGCAAAAAAGGGATAATAGACATGAATTAAATAAACATTTTGAAGTAAAGTTAAACTAAATATTGAGTAAAGTAAACAATTAAGGGAATAAAGCTTTGCATCTCATAATCAGTGTTGTCGTCTGCTGCTCGTAACTGTGTTTGCGGAGTGAGTGCTTAGGAACCAGGAACCACAGCGTGGTTCAAGTGCACTGTGGAGTGAATTAAGACCAAAATGTGTATAATTACAATCAAATAAGCACTGTGGAGTTTCAGTTGTGATGGCAGTAAGGATAAAAACCACCGATTACAAGGTAAGAATGAATTCAGTTCCAACCATAACCCCGGGAATAACAAGTTTCATACTTTCACTAATAGAGGGTAGAACATCACGGCAGGCCAACCCTCATCACGGTGGACGGGTCTTATTCACTCGATATTTAATTGGTGAAACAAGAATACAATTGCAACTCTAAGCATACCATTTAAAAGACTGAAGTTTCGTCAACATAATGTGATATATGAAAGCCCCATACGAACTAAAATAAGCATGTGAGCTCTTCGTAAAATGATATTGTTATGTTACAATAAAGTTTCATACATACTTACCTGGCAGATATATACATAGCTAAGACTCCGTCGTCCCCGACAGAAATTCAAATTTCGCGCCACTCGCTACAGGTAGGTCAGGTGATCTACCGGCCTGCCCTGGGCGGCAGGACTAGGAACCATCCCCGTTTTCTATCATATTTTCTCTCTTCCACCTGTCTCCTGCGGGGAGGCTGGGTGGGCCTTTAATTGTATATATCTGCCAGGTAAGTATGTATGAAACTTTATTGTAACATAACAATATCATTTTCATACAATCAACTTACCTGTCAGATATATACATAGCTGATTGGCACCTTTCGGTGGAGGGTAAGAGACAGCTACTATATGGAATAGACAGGTAAACAACATATGTTGTAGGTATAAATAAAACCTTGGTTCCTACCTGATAGGTGGTAGACTTCGTGGGTGTTTGCCCAGTAGTCTGCATCACCTCAGAAACTTAGCGAGATATGTGATCTATGGCCCAAGAGTTCTTGTGGGTCTGACCGATGGGGTCTTATCCACTTACTCGGCAGAGCTAACAGGACTTTGTCAATGGGTGCTGATCCACTTATATGACAATACACCTTATAAAGGAGCACACAACAATCCCGACCACCTGATCCTAACCATATGTTAGAACTAAGGATTGTTACGAGTTATCCCCGAACTCGTCACAACAACCGTAACTCAAAAACCACTACGCACACATACATAATTTTCAAAAAAAATTATACCCAACTAATTGGATATGACAAGAATTCTCTTACTGAACAACATAGACGGCCGCCCGTGCGAGCCTAAGTCCTCCATTGTTCGAAGAGACTCTCGACCATATCCAAAAAGAAGAACAGTATATACATTTAAGGATTGGTGTCGGCTCCCGTACCCAGAATCGTATCTGCCGATACGATAGGACCTAGAGAAAAACACTTCTCATACGTCACACCGCACGTCTTTCAAGTAATGAGATGCAAATACTGAGTTGCATCTCCAATATGTCGTATCTATGATGTTTTTTAAGCGACATATTCTTATAAAACGAGAGAGACGTCGCAACCGCTCTTACTTCATGAGCTTTTACTCTCAGTAGTTGTAACTGTTCGTCAGGACAGACCTTATGAGCGTCCGTAATGACGTTTCTTACAAAGAACGCCAGAGCATTCTTGGACATCAGTCTTGTGGGGTCTTTTACCGCGCACCAAAGACCTTGTCTAGAGCCTCCCAACTGACGCTTTCTCTGAAGGTAGAACTTCAGCGCTCTAACAGGGCATAGAGACCTCTCTGCTTCTCTGCCTACGAGACTCGACATTCCTTTGACTTCGAATGACTTAGGCCAGGGATTCGTGGGATTCTCGTTTTTCGCTAAAAACAGGGTCTTAAACGAGCAAATAGCCGAGTCTCCCTTGAATCCTACGTTTATTTTTTCCTTCCTGCAGAGCTTGTAATTCACTAATTCTCTTTGCCGTAGCTAAAGATAATAGGAATAGGGCATTTTCTAGTTATGTCTCTAAACGATGCCAGATGAGGAGGTTCGAATCTATCGATGACAGATATTTGAGGACTACGTCCAGGTTCCAGTGCGGAGGTACTGGTTCCTTAGACTTTGAAGTCTCAAAAGATCTTATGAGATCGTGGAGATCTTTGTTATTTGCCAGATCTAATCCTCTGTTTCTGAATACAGCCGAGAGCATACTTCTGTATCCCTTTATTGTGGATACGGCTAGATGAGATTTTACTCTCAGGAATAGCAAGAAATCAGCAATTTCCGCTATAGAGGTAGAGGAGGAGGACAACTTCTTGGATCTACACCACCTTCTAAATACCTCCCACTTCGACTGGTATACTTTCGTAGTGGAGGTTCTGCGTGCTCTCGCGATCGCGCTTGCCACTTCGCGAGAAAAGCCTCTCGCTCTGACAAGTCTTTCGATAGTCGAAAGGCAGTCAGAGCGAGAGCGGGGAGGTTTTGATGGTACCTCTTGAAGTGTGGTTGTCTGAGAAGATCCGTCCTTCTTGGTAGGGATCTTGGAAAAGTCTACGATCCACTCTACCACCTCCGTGAACCATTCCTGGGCCGGCCAAAAGGGGGCTATTAACGTCATCCTCGTCTCCTTTGACGCCGCAAACTTTTTCATTACTAACCCCAGGATTTTGAATGGGGGAAAAGCATAAACGTCTACTCGAGACCAGTTTAGCAGGAAGGCGTCCACCATAATTGCTCTTGGATCTTCCACGACCGAGCAAAACACTGGGAGCCTTTTTGAAATGAATGTTGCGAAGAGATCCACATGAGGAGTTCCCCACAGAGACCAGAGATCGAGACACACTCCTCGTGTAGTGGTCCATCTGTATGAAGGACCTGGTTCCTCCTGCTGAGTCCTGTCCGCCCTCACATTCCTTACTCCCTGTACGAACCTTGTCAGCAGGGAGATGTTCCTGTGAGCGTCCAAAGTAATAGATCTCTCGTGAGCCTCGTAAATGGAACGAGGAGTGCGTCCCTCCCTGTTTCCGAATGTAGGCAAGTGCGGTGGTGTTGTCCACGTTTACTTTCCCGGCCCAGCACTACCTTGTTTGACACCAGCGGTTCCAGGCTCTTCAAGGCCGATGTACGGCGAAGAGCTCTTTGCAGTTTATGTGCCAAGACACCTGTGCTGGTTCCCAGGTGCCTGACATTCCTCTGAGCCTAATGTCGCTCCCCAACCTCTCTCCGACGCGTCGGAGAACAACACTAGGTCCTGGGTTCTGTGTTCTTAGAGAGATCCCATCGTTCTCTTCCAGAGGGAGCAACCACCACTGTAGGTGCGACTTTATCTCCACCGGAATGGGAAAAAAGTCCGACAGTTGTCCGCGGTTTTCCAGCTCCAAGACCTCTTGAGGAAGAATTGAAGAGGACGTACATGCAGTCTTCCTAGAGGGACGAATTGTTGTAGCGAGGAAAGCGTCCCCAGAAGGCTCAACCATTCCCTCGCTGACGTTTGCTTCTCTAAGAAGAGAGAGGACTATTCGCAAACCTTTTGCGATTCTCTCTTGCGAAGGAAAAACTCGAAAACCCTAGAATCCATCCGAATCCCCAGATAGACTAGGTCTTGTCTGGGGGTCAGCTGAGACTTCTCGAGGTTCACAAGCAATCCCAACGCTTTGATTAAATCGAGAGTTAACTTTAGGTCCTCCAAGCACTGTCTCTCCGATCTGGCCCTGATGAGCCAGTCGTCCAGATACATCGAGACATTCACTCCTTTGAGGTGAAGAAACCTCGCCACATTTCTTCATCAGGCTTGTGAAGACCTGAGGAGCTGTGGACAGGCCGAAACACAAGGCTCTGAACTGAAAGATCCTTCCCCCCGTCATGAAACGGAGGTACTTCTTCGATGAAGGGTGGGATCGGGACGTGAAAGTAGGCGTCCTGGAGATCTAAAGACACCATCCAATCTCCCTGACGTAATGACGCCATGACTGAAGCAGAAGTCTCCATGGAGAACTTCTCCTTCTGAACAAATTTGTTCAGAGAGCTGACGTCCAGTACTGGCTCCAGCCTCCCGAGGTTTTCGCCACCAGAAAAAGGCGATTGTAAAACCCCGGGGAGCGTTGATCCCGTACCAATTCTATCGCTCTCTTGTCCCACATTTGCTCCACCATCGATCGAAGAGTATCCCTCAGCACAGGATCCTTGTATTTGGCTGATAGTTCCCTTGGTATTGAGGTTAAGGGAGGAGTGTTCTGGAAAGGGATACGATATCCCTTCCTTAAGATCGCCAAAGATGACGCGTCTGCATTTATCAGTGTCCAGGCTTCCACAAATCCCAGGAGCCTGGCACCTACTGGTGCTTGGAGGAGAGAATCTTCATTTTCCTTTCTTAAAGGGACGAAAAGCAGATCTACTCTTCTCTGGAGCCTTCCTCCTTGTGGAAGGTCTGGAGGTCGGAACACCTCGAAAGGGCTGCACCGTTGTACTGGGTCCTTTCTTGTCCGATGCAGAAATAGGATTCTTCTTTCTGCTGTGAACTGCGTCAGCAGATCCTGAGTTGCCTTCTCAATTAAAGAATGCGCAATGTCCTTTACTAACTGAGAAGGGAACAAAAAGTCAGATAGAGGCGCATATAGAAGTGCTGCTCTCTGAGCATGTGAGACTGCCTTAGTTAAGAAGGCGCCATATACAGTCCTTTTCTTTAAAAGACCTGCTCCAAACACGAGGGGTTATTTCAAAAGATCCATCCTGTACGCCTTGTCAATACAAGACAATATGCATAATAGGGCTTCAGGTTCGATTCCTTCCGAATCATGTGCTTTCTTGGACATCACCCCAAGGGACCAATCTAAGAAGTTAAAAACTTCCAATACACGAAAGAGTCCCTTGAGGAGATGATCCAGTTCCGAAATACCCCATGTAATCCGTGCAGAATTGAGACTTGGACGCCTTGAAGCGTCAACCAAAAGTCGAAAAATCTGTCTCGTTGTGAAGAGAGATAACAATACCCATATTCTCTCCCGTCTGATACAAACGCCTCTTTTCCAGCCAATCTTGCTGGAGGCATACAGAAGACTGTCCTTACTAAGTCTTTCTTAGACTTCATCCAAGAGTCTAAGGAATGTAAAGCTCTTTTCATCGATATGGTAGGTTTCATTTTGAGAAAAGACGAAGGCTTCTTCGTCTTAGTACTGGAAAAGAGCGAGCGCGGAGAAGGAGGAGCGGCAGGAGTCAACTCGTCTCCGTACTCCTCCAGTAGTAGGGTAGTCAACACCTTATAGTTAGAGAGACCTTCCCTTCCACTATATTCGTCATCCGAGTTTTCCTCTAACTCGGGATCCACATGCTTCTCCGCTCTCCTTTCCGAACGTTCGTCTTCTTGAGGAGACAAACTCCCTAATAGGAGAGGGGCTAAGGGAATGATACTCCTTCCTCTTTCCCGCTCTAATAGTCTTTGAAGGCGTCATAGGCTTCGGCTTCTCTAGAATTTTAGAAGACGCTTCCCGCTTACATGACGCTTCCCGTTCGCCAAGCGTCATGGATGACGTCTTTTGTGCTGACGTCTCGATGACGCTTCGCGCCTGGAAGACGCTCCGCTCTCCAAAGGCGTCCTACTTGGCGTCATAATATTGGACGGAGCGTCATGTCTATGCTCCTTTTCCAATGACGCTTCGCGTCTAAAAGACCGTCTTACGTCTCTCTGGCGTTACGACACTCTCGTAAGTCACCTGTTCTCGCTCTCGAAACTAGACGTTTGTGAAAGACGTTTAAGCCGTTTCCCGTCTGTATGACGCTTTCTCTCGTTGAACAGTGAGAGAGGACGAGACTTCTTAATTGGAAGCTTCACGTCCTTCCGACGTGGCGCTATAACTCCCACTAGAGATGACAGTTGCTCTTGAACTGCCATGATGATCTTTCTTGACGCTTCTCCCACGTCCAGTGCATGACGTCTTTTCGTCATCACTCGGGGGAGAAGAAGGAAGGGTACTTCCGCGTACACTTCAGGTGACGCTGACGCCCCCTTCGCTTTCTTGCTAGATGACGGAGCGTCATCTGAGAAACGCTCTGGACTAGAATCTATGTCAGGCTTCATATGACGCTTCAGCGGTCTTGACAAGTTCGATTCCTTCCACCCCGTTTAGGTGAGGGAGTGAGGGAGGGAGATGACGAGAAACAGTCGTGAATGACGCTTTTTTC
This sequence comes from Macrobrachium nipponense, assembly GCF_015104395.2. Lineage (NCBI taxonomy): Eukaryota > Metazoa > Arthropoda > Malacostraca > Decapoda > Palaemonidae > Macrobrachium > Macrobrachium nipponense. The sequence goes on from NC_087211.1 coordinate 29,981,243, forward strand.
TAAAGCGCCCTTGAGCGCCTGCCACGAAGCAGAGCTAGCTGAAGGGACGTACTGACCGTTGGGGATCCCCCACAACCCTCCTTAAGGCTTTCGACTTTTCCCTTCTCCTCTGGCTTGTGAGCTTGGAAAGAGGTCTAGGCCTGGGAGCGTCGCAGGGACGATCAAACGCCCCCTCCACAACACTGGGAGAACTCACTTCACAGTAATGTTCACTTTCACTAGCCTTACCTTTGAAGTCCGCCATCTTGGACTTCATATCTCTAATTGTAGCTTTCAGATTGGCGATTTCCGATGCCGAATCCGAAAAGCACTCTGAAGAATGAGATAACATAGGGAGAATCTACATCAGTAGGAATAGAATATCAGTGAAAGGCTCAATAGGCCTTGAACTCACACCTTTCAATCGTCTAATTCTATCCCTCTCTAACTTCTTCAAATAAGAAGTACAAAGTCCTTCCACTCTTTTCTGCATTCAATCCCTCGCATTCCTTACAAGTATAGCAAGAACACTGAACCCCCTACATTTACGGCATACAGTGTGAGGATCAACCGAAGCTTTCGGTATCCTCACCCTGCAGCCTACATTCACACACATTCTCACACTCACATTAGAATCAGACATACTGAGAAAAATCCAAAAGAGTTATTCCAAAAACAGTCCACAGTAGCGAATGCCAAAACACGATCCAAATACGTCACCAAAAAGCCGAAAAACGTTGATCAAATGTTGAAAAAATGAATCTAAGTCAGGAGGTAATAACAACAATGTTGATACCACCGGCGACAGAGAAAATATGATAGAAAACGGGGATGGTTCCTAGTCCTGCCACCCAGGGCAGGCCGGTAGATCACCTGACCTACCTGTAGCGAGTGGCGCGAAATTTGAATTTCTGTCGGGGACGACGGAGTCTTAGCTATGTATATATCTGACAGGTAAGTTGATTGTATGAAAATATGTTTTCAAGGCAGTTTTGAAATCCAATATGGCGGCTACGTTTTGCATGGACGGTTCTCATCAGTGACGGCCACCATCTTTCCCCAGCCTTCCCAGCACTCATTTGAACAATGTTAGCGTATAGTATATGTAACGTTTATTGATCTTACTCAAGATTGCAGTTGTAATCAGCACAATAAAATAAAACATTTTGTTGCCTATATTAGTGAAAGTATGAAACTTGTTATTCCCGGGGTTATGGGTTTTTTTTTTTTTTTTTTGTTTGAACTGAATTCATTCTTACCTTGTAATCGGCGGTTTTTATCCTTACTGCCATCACAACTGAAACTCCACAGTGCTTATTTGATTGTTATTATACACATTTTGGTCTCAGTTCACTCCACATTGCACTTTAAACCCGTTGCTGTTCCTGGTTTCTAAGCGCGCGCGCCATAAACACAATTACGAACAGCAGACGACGACAGACGACGAAACTACAAAGTTTTATTCCCTAAACTGTTTACTTTACTCGTTATTTAGTTTAAATTTGTTATTTAAAAATTTTGATTTAATTCATGTATATTATCCCTTTTTTGCAACCAAATTACCCCGAAAAATTACAGATATTTCTAAAGTAGATAAAATCAAATGTTTCTAACGTTTTCGTACATCTGGCTGCCGAAAACCATAGAGGAACGAATACGGAAAAGTGCATAGAGGAACGACTACGTTTTTTTTTTTTTTTTTTTTTGGCGTTTTTTTTTTTTTGCTAGCACTTTCATTGATTTCAGTCTTTATTAGTATTTTGAATTTTCTTTCTTTAATAATCGTATCCAGAAATAAATGTAACCTTTAATGTTTGCAATGCTTTAATTGTTTGCATGCTAAGAATGGCAAAATCATCGTTGCCACATTAGTGGAGGCTTCACACATACGCCGTTCCATTATTATAAACTGTTTCCATGAATTCTAGTTGTCATAGTAATGCAATAATGATAAAATGGCTTTAATATTTATGTATATATACTTCCAATACATAGCCTAATTTCACCAATTTCAACGTTTTGTGTGTAGTCTTATACCCAGTTTGGAGGGTCAACACATACGAATGGCAACAGAGAGAGAAGACGAGAGAAAGGAAGGCGGAGGAACGAAGAAGAAAAGGGGATGGCGGTGGAAGGGGGGGGGGGGGGGGGTGGGGAGAGGGTAGGTGGAGCTTTATACGCGTGTTCGTATCCATTTCTGCATAATGGAGTTTTTGTCTCTTGGTACAAGGACAAGTGTCGTTATTCTTTACGATTAGTGATTCACGATACCCTTATAAATTACGGCACTGGGTGTAATGCACTATAGCAAAATCTCGTTCTGTTACGAGTGTTCGTTACAGAAATAGGTATTGCCCAAAAACGTGCTTGCACTGTCTCTGAAACCCATAGTAGACATGCTGCTTAGTTGTCAATCAAGTTTTTATAACCAAGTATTTTTTACAAGCTAGCTATTGAATAAATTTGTATTTTTCTCAGTCAAAACATATGCCCCTCAATGCTAACTTTCCTCTTTTAACGACTTTCTGGTCATTGCAAATTCGGCCCCATAATTTCTTATGGTGCGAAAACAGACAGAGGCCCATGGACCGAAAACGATTGCGCACGCTACGGCGATAATCCAGCAGTAAAACATCTTCATATATCCAAAAGTAAACAATAAAGATATATATTGCGCATTACGATTATAACAATTACATGTATAGCTGATAACAATCTGCATGAATAACTGGTAAACTGTTCTGCAATGACAGTTGAGTATAGCAATTATTTACAATAGGTACGAAAGTCAAGATGTCGTGACGTCATAATACAGAACTTAAAAGAACGTTCTAATTCAGAAAAATAATTACTTAAATTTGAGTCAGAGTCGAGTTACTTTTCAATAACAAATATTTTATTTTCAAATTATTCATCATAAATATGTAAAATATTGATGTTTTACTACTTATTTAAAAATTAGCTAAGAGCACGCTTCTCGTCATCTTCTACCAAAACAGCTGTTTACTCCTGGCTTGTTTGTTGGTGAGAAATCGTGTTTCGATTGTTGTGATAAAAGTGCTCCAGCGTCTGTGGGTACAAGTGGTGTGCGGATTTATCACAGGAAATGTAAAGTTTGTTGACTCCGTAAACATTGAGATGGCGTCAATCTTCGAAACATTTTTAGTTGTAAGTAAAAATTTCTAAAGCGTTTTGGTGAGATTTCCACTGCCGTGGGCGCCATTTTCAGTACCCTCTGTTTAAATCTTAAAATTTGGCCTTAATTTCTAACTTTGGAGAAAATACTTACTTCGAAAGGAGAGTAGAGGTCTTTAGCTCCGTTTCTCACCAACAACAAGTCGCGACTGATGCCCATCTCGGGTGTCAGGACGCGTTATAATGTACTTTTTCGGAGGGTGGCAAGCGTTGAATGTAGGTGGCCTGCTTGGCCTGCCGTGGTGATCTACCCTAGGCAACAAAATGTTGTTTTATTGTGCTGATTACAACTGCAATCTTGAGTAAGATCAATAAACGTTACAAATATACGCTAACATCGTTCAAATGAGTGCTGGGAAGGCTGGGGAAAGATGGTGGCCGTCACTGATGAGAACCTTCCATGCAAAACGTAGCCGCCATATTGGATTTCAAAACTGCCTTGAAAACATATTTTACGAAGAGCTCACATGCTTATTTTAGTTCGTATGGGGCTTTCATATATCACATTGTGTTGACGAAACTTCAGTCTTTTAAATGGCATGCTTAGAGTTGCAATTGTATTCTTGTTTCACCAATTAAATATCGAGTGAATAAGACCCGTCCACCGTGATGAGGGTTGGCCTGCCGTGGTGTTCTACCCTAATAGACATGAATAAAATAAACATTTTGAAGTAACAAAGTAAAGTTAAACCAAATAATGAGTAAAGTAAACAATTAAGGGAATAAAGCTTTGCATCTCATAAACAGTGTGGTCGTCTTAGTAGGAACCAGAAACAGCAACGTGGTTCAAGTGCAACTTGGAGTGGATTAATACCAATAATTTGTATAATTACAATCAAATAAGCACTGTTGAGTTTCAGTTGTGAAGGTTTAAGGATAAAACCACTGATTACCTACAAGTTAAAATTGAATTCAGTTCAAACCATGACCCCGGGAATAACAAGTTTCATACATTCACTAATATAGGCCACAAAATGTTGTTTTATTGTGCTGCTTAAAACTGTAATCTTGAGTACGATCAATAAACGTTACATATAGACGATAACATTGTTCAAATGAGTGCTGGGAAGGCTGGGAAAGATGGTGGATAGTCCGTGGTTAGACCGGCCAGCCTGACGATAGCCACTATATTGGATTTCAAAACTGACTTGTAAACATATTTTACGAAGAGCGTCACATGCTTAGTATTTTAGTTCGTATGGGGCTTTCATAGGTATAGGTATCACATTATGTTGACGAAACTTCAATCTTTTGAATGGTATGCTTAGAGTTGTAATTGTATTCTTTTTTCACCAATTAAATATCGAATGAATAGTAGTAAGACCCGGCCAGCATGATGATGGTGGATCGTCCGTGATTGTTTACCCTACTACCTACATAGGCTAGGTATAACCAGTCTGTCTACTAACATGAGCTCAATGGTTACTAGTAGGTTAATGACTTCATGATAGGTAGGTACGGCTGGGTGGGCTTTGGTCTCAGTCTCACAATATGATAAGTTGGAGCACTGCTGGAGAGCAAGTAAAGTAGGGTTACAAGGGTAGGCGTGAGAAATGCCAACTAGGTAGGTTAACCTTTCCCAGAATGTTGTGCCTTGACCTAACCAGACCCTACCTTAACTTAGCTACCTACTACTACCTGTTTCCCTACTCTGCATTCTATCCGAAAAGTTGTCGTCCCTTACTTACCCTAAGACTTATGTAATCGATTTACAAAATAAGCGCGGGTTACGGTAACGACAAGGACCCAACTCATAAATAGGCGCCGCGGCTGGTGGTAGTAGTAGTAGTACTAAGAGTGGTCCGAATTTGCTTGTGAAACGGCTCCCATGCCTTTGGTGGTGGTCAGTTAAGTATATTTTTCATGGTACCATATGTTTTTGGTAAAATCTTTCCTATTTTCAATTTGCTCTCTAAACAGATATGTGAACAGTAAGTCCTCATCTATCTACTTATGCAGCCCGCCATGTGCTGGCACGGGCTCTTGCTCTCCAGACTCCAACAGCCCGTAAAATAAGACCTTAGCTTTTAGTTCCTCTTTATCTTCCTGATATATGGCCACTGCACAGATCTTAATTCGTTCCTAATAATGTTGTAAGCTGGGCAGTAAAGGAAACGCTCTATGTTTCCGATTATCCCTTCAGAATATAAACACTTGGTGTCTTCCCCCTTTACCTTTATCTATCATTTTGCTCTAGTCAGTGTGTTCAACATACCTATTTTACTCGGCGCATTTTTATTTTTGGGAGTTTATCTTGCAAATGTAAGAACCTCTTATATTTGTTTGATATTTTCGACAGATTTGTAGTGTTGAACTTTCACTTATTTCTATTTTCTATAGCTTTTCGTTTCATATTTTTTCAGCCATTTTAATTTGTTATCAGTCTCGCTACAATTTAACTCTTTTCATATACTACTAAGCACATAGTGTATTCTTGTTATGGTATTGATCCATGATTATATCTGGAGGGTATGAATAAATAGAATAGTTTATTCTTCACATCATCTGAAAGGCTTGATATGAAGCCCCTATTGCAGATCGTAAGCACGACTTTCTGTGTAAAAATTGGCGCTTTTAGGTCAAGGTTCGTAGTTTATCATATTTTTTTGCTTTTTTTTTTTTAAATCTTTGTTTAAATTTTCGTCCACACATGGCATAAGATGTATTTTTCATTTAATATATTTTTTTTTTTCACTGAGTAAAAACTTTTCATCTATCTCACGAGGTTTTGTCGATGTCGCGCGAAACCGCGACACAAATTTACACCAATTTGAGTGATGGATTTTGTCGATATAAGCGTAGATCAAAGTCTCCTCTGCGAACCTTTATGCGGACTGGCCTGGTACTGTTATGATTTGGATTCTGCCTCGCAGTATGCCTCAGCTAAAACCAGAGCCATGTAAGTAGCTAATCTTTCAGGAGTCCAGTAAATTTATTTTTCGTCTTAGGAGGAACTTACACAAATTGCGGCTGACACAGGGAAATAGTGAAGAAAATTGTGTTAAATCAGTCAGTTTAAATTATCCTGTTGTGATAGTTTAGTCTTTAGCCTAACAAATACCCCATACCTCCACCAAAAAATATACGTTGCACATAAATTACTTATCATGTTGAAATAAAATGGTAAACACATGTCTTTTGTGTTGAATTACGCCTGAATATATCAGCTTTCCTAATATGATTCATGATATGATTATTGCATAGGTCAAAAGAAAATAAAATTCTAGCTACAGGGTCTTCTATGCCCGGATGTTTCCAAGAATAAGGTATAAATAGGGTTATCTAGGCACATAGTATGTAACTCTCCCTCACGGTATGGAGTGTTTACATAAATCCTGGAATCTGGATCTCTGCAGATACTTACTCCTATCAATGACTGCACAAACTCATTTTTTGCAGTCATTTGGTTTTTGAGTATAAAACTTTTTTTGAGTATAAAACTTTTTGAGTATAAAACAGCTGCAATTGTACCATTTTTATCTTGTAGCGCCGTTACCTTTTCCTTGTTCACATGACCTTCACTATCAGGTAAATTATGATGCATCTTCCTGTGTTCTGCAGATCTGCATGCTCCTTACATCACATAGTAGTTCAGTCACATCCATCATCTTTAACCTACCATCTTCAACAACCTCCCTTTATCTCTTCGAAGCACTACCATAGCACTGAATTCCTTTTGCCAGTCTTTAGCTACCCGTCACAAGTACACAGTTCTTGGTTAAATGTCCGGTTTGTGAGACAAATTAAGCACCACCCTTCATTTTTTCAGTCTGTCTCTCTTCAGCTGTCTTGTAGTGCTAGGATCTCACTCTCGATATCCTCATTAGAATTCTTTACTGGCTTCCGTTTTCCACTAGCTTAGCTCATTAGCCTCCAAATATGTTTACCAATGTCTCTTAGCACTTTTTTCCTGATAAGTAGCTCTGTCTCAGCTGAACGCATGCTGACGAACTGTTCCCTGAGGAGTAAAATCTGCTAGATCATCGAACTCTTTGCTGCATCCGGTCATTTAATTCCATCTACTGAAATGCTTATCTAGCTTTGCTACAAATTTGATATGCATTCTCACCTTGTTCTAGTCCAGTCTCAAAGAATTTCTTCCTTAATCCTTCCCCATTCGTGTTGTTTACATCTCTTTGATAATGCGTGTAGAGCATCCTCAGAAGGCATACGAGAGAAAACCTCCTTACCAATTTGTGGACTTGGACAAACAGCCCACTCATCCCTGGGCACCCTTGGTTCTCTGCAAAACGCTCATATATTTCAATGAGTGTCCAAGCCATCATGTTTGTCGACACCTTGGATCTTGCAATAACCACAAGGATGCAAATGCTGTTTTTTTTTTTTTTTTTCTTAAGACGCCTACCAGCAACTCGGGCAGTCGCTCGAGGCGCCATGTGGTAGGGGGCGCCATCAACGAGGGCTCCAGGATGTTATGTATTTGGGATCTTTCAAAGGAAAAGAGAAAAATATGAAAATAATAAACTGTTGAATAATAATCAAAATGTTACATTTTTTTAGTACAGTAAAATTTTCGAGCTATCATGGTGAGCAATCACAAACTGTGAAAAAACAGTCACTAATTTCTTAATTAATTATTGTGCATGTGGATATGAAAAATACTATAGTCAGTCAGCAAAAGAATTAGTTACAGAATTTGATGTGGCATCCATTTTCAGAAGTAAATTAAGGTGAAAAGGCGGCTGTTTGAATATGAGTGAACTGACGAGGTTCTAAATGCTGATGATCCAGGAAAAAAAATTAAAAATCATGTGTTCATTGTAATACTCGACAGAGCTATCAATTCTTCATTAGAGAGATTTGAACAGTTACAAAGTTTCAGTAACGGATGGGGATTTTTAAGTAACCTAAAAGATCTGCAGGATAAAAACGAACTCAAAGTAGCATGTCGAGGTTTGGAGGATAAGTTAAGGTACCGAGAAAATAGTGATTTAATGGAAGTGATCTCTTGACTGGACTAGATACTGCAAAAGAATTATTTCCTGATGATTTAAAGCTTCCGATAGAAGCCGTTAGGTTCATAAACGCTGATAAGTTACAGGATGTCCTGGCAAATCTGTAGGTTGCATTAGGAATGCTCACGAGTTACGATACCTATTACTGGTGCCACTGGAGAGAGAAGCCGTAGTAAACTAAAGCTCATAAAGATATATTTATGGTCGTCCATGACGCAAGACAGCTTAAGTGTTTTGGCAATTTAGTCAATAGAAAATGATCTTGTAAAGAATAGATATAGAAAGTGCTATAAAGCGTATAATCAAGGCCACCGAAAATAGATTTTTCCATAGAGGAGAGATTGGACACTGTATAACAGCCAAAGCAGTCTGTGACGTGCACTTGCCTGGCGCCATTGCTATGCGATCTCTCATGTAAACAATGGCGCAAACCCATACAATCTTATGGGAAACCCTGTACTCTTTAAATCGTGTTTTCTCGGATGTCCGTCAAAACTGTCAAATGATTTATGCATCATTTACTATATACAATATGTACTTTATGCAGAAATCAAAAATATTTAATTTTGCTGATATATTGATATATTTCTACGGTTAAGCCATAAATTTTTGTAGATATGGCAATTGCATTATGGTTATTTTCTCAGCAGTATTTAATTATTGATAAATAATTTTTGCAGCATTTACCAACGACAATGTGTAGCTACTACATGACAAATTTCAATTCTGTCTGCTGTAGTTTGTATACACTTGAACAATGTAGTTTACCAATTTGTCGACGTTAAGTGCCTTTCTTTCCAGCGTAAATTTACAGTCCTGTTTTACTGTAGAGGCAGAACTAATTATTGTTCTTTATTCATGGGTCAAGCTGACACAACATGGTAAAATAATTGTCATCATCCCATATAAGCTTCAGCCGTAGGTATATAATATATAATATTAATAATAGCCTAGGTTCAGTGGCCCGATACATATCAGCCAATATTCACTAGTGTTTACTGTTGATTTGGATGAGAAGTGAAACAAGCTCATCTTAAGCCCCGAACACACTATGCATCATGTATTAGCCACGTGATGCAGTAGTGGTGTTGAATAAAATTACTAGCGGCCAAAGTGTACTGCAACACTGCTCACTTGTTCTCAGCTAACAGCAGGATGCCTGCCTATGAAGTACGTTGCCAGGAGACTCTACTGGGGGGTGTAGTTGCTCTGTGTGCTGCAAAAAAGAAACTTTTGAGCCATTGGCGCTGGAGTTGAGTGGACGTCCTACATCTCTGAATGATGCATCACTGAGCACTGTGAGCACTGAGCAGACACTTGAAAATGAAATCGGTCCGGCCCTTCAACAAGTTGGTGATGGGCTTTGTGTTGAAAAAGTCGTTTTTCAACACATCCGTTCAACACTGCGCGCATCATGATACGTAGTGCGTATGGGCTTTAGGCAAGGTCAGTTAGGGTTTCCAGTCTGAACCCGATTTTTCAAGCTATAATGTAGTATGAATTTGAAGTTTCCTTAGTAGTAAGAATGATAATGGTAAAAGTGAAGAATATACTATCTTCAAGTGTTCTGGCAGATGAAATTCAGCAGCCCTCTCCATACCAGGTTTGAGAACTTATTGATAACGTGTAAATAACACTACCATAACATTTCATTAACACTTAAAACTGCTGCAGGCCTGGATCTAGGCCTCATGATACTAGCCTATATACTGTGTTGTAGTCCAAGTAGTAGGAAAAATTGCCAGGCATAATCATGGTTGTATGGAAAGATGGTAACCCTACATGCCAGTCACTTGTCAGGGAGATTTCAGCACAGTGACCAACTGGAGTGGCTACAGTTTTGCGGGCCAACCTTATTTGGCCAGTTTTCTTGTCCAAACGTACCGCTAGATAGCGGTGAGGTCAAACAAGAAAATCGGCGGAGGAACGCACAACCAGTCTGGTAACAAAGGTTGTGACCTAACCAAATGAGCCAACCTTAACCTGCCGGGGGCGAAGCATGGTAACAATGGTTATGACCTGACCAAATGAACCAACATAACCTGACTTAGGGCACGAAGGGACTACTTTACCTGTGTGGATGGATTTGGTTGTGCATCCCTGGAAATTGGCCCGTGAAACTGGCCCATGAAACTGTAAACAACCCAAACAACTTTTACCCTATACAATTTGTCATTTGGAATAATATTTTACGAGCTGTAGTCACGTGCCATGAGTTGGTACTACTTATCCGTTTGCACCTATCTATGTCAACCCACTTCGTCTGGGCTGCTCTAGGAGCAAGAGCCTGTGCTGGCACAAGGCCAGCTTAATCTCAAACAACAACATAATAAATCATCAGTTCCCAGCTACCTGTCTTACTCTCTGGTCCTCACAACTGGTGACCTCCCAGAGTTGGTGACACTGCGGTTTAGGCCCAGCCTTTCATGGACTAATTACAGCCGCTCACCTTTAGAGAACCTTTAGCAGACTCAATACGGCGTCACAGTTTAGATCTTTGAAAGCTCCATTCTAAGAACGACACCCACCCCATTAATGGACGCATCACGGCACAGCTTTCAAGCGTGTTTTGGCATTTTTCGAGGATGGGTAGCTAGGTGCTGGTCAGCCAACAAAATCAGGCAGTGGTCCAGAAATGTCCATCCAATGTCGCGGCCTTCTCGGTTCTTCCCCCGGCGCCACTGCCATACCTGTGAGTCCCCAGGCAACCTCCTGACACCGCTGCTGCATCCAGGGTTCTGTTTTACCCCCGACTTTGCTGCCATGGGCCTCCTCAAAACCCCCGACGCTGTCATCGCTCCTGGGGCTTGCTCGGCCTGCCTGACTTCGCTGCCACACCTGTGGACCTGCTCACCCTCCCGACGCCGTCGCCTGTAATCCTTCTCGGCCCACCGACATCGCTGTCACACCTGTGGGCCTCCTTTGCTGCCAACACTGCTAACCTTGATTGGGCTTTCCTTGACCTGCTGCTGACACCACTGCCTCACCTGTGGTTCTGCGCTGCCTGCCAGACACTGCTGCCGCACTGGGCACTTCCTCAGCCCAACCTATGCCACTGCTGCACCTGGGGGTCCCCATGGCCTATCCCATGCCGCCACTGCATACAATGCAGCTCCCTCTGCAGTCTTGGTCGCCCTCAGTCGACAGTAGAACCCCCCAGGCAACCGCCAGGGGAGACATCCTGTCAGCCAGCAATGCCGAAGGACTCTACATTCAAAAACACCCCACAGCAAGTGTCACAAGGACACAGGGTCGCCTCCTACCTCCAAGATATTTTTCATCCAATCATTATTCCATAGTCATTGTCTTGGGGGGAGAGCATTTGTAAGGACAATGCTTTTTCTATATTTTTATTGTATTCATTATCAAACCG
>NC_087211.1:29993265-30073265 GCF_015104395.2 Macrobrachium nipponense
TTCATTATCAAACCGTGTTGTTCCTTTAACCATCCTATAGAACGTTCCGGGGCCTTTCCACCAATGTATAACTTATATAATTTCATCATTTGTATGTCGTATTATTTTTAAATGAATGTCTGTAAGCAAACACAAATCTACTGTCTCAGTCATTTCTGCTCTCGGTGCGAGTCGGTACTACTTATCCGTCCATACCTATCTATGTCAACCCAGTTCGTCTGTAATAAATCATCAGTACCCAGCTATTTGTCTTACTTTCTGGTCCTCGCAAGGTTATTTCAACAGTCATAAAGATTCTCATGAATGAAAAAAGGTCTCTTACTTGCGAAATGTGATCCTCTGTTCTTTTGTGAACTTGTTCCAGTAATTGGCCCAGCATTGGGTGCCACAAGTGGCTTTTTTCCCGCTGGTCTCCCCATTTGATACCCATGCCATCTCTGACAATAATTGCATAATAATGGCTTCTTACATGCATGCGATCATCGCTTGTCTGTCTAATCTCTCCCCTCTATATCTATGTGGCTAATTATACAGTGGCTAAAACGCTGGCTTTAATGGAAGTCGTCTTGCTACATGTTGCCAGCCCAAGTGTGACTATCTCCTTGGTCTTGCCGGATAACAACAACCCACAGTGCATCAGATAAACAGCAGAGCTTCAAGATGCTCATCTTACATGCAAGGCTTAAAACACAACGTTTCCTTCCCCCAAAATAAGACATAAAACTAAACAATAAGCATAAAGAAATCTTCAAAATTTCAATCTATCAGGGGGTTTAACAACTCTTCTGGATCTCCTAAAAATTGGAGTATGGGGTACGTACACATGATTCATCACTCATTTATTTGAGCATTACATGGTACATCATTATCAGAAGACTCTTCACAACTTTCTGAGGCTGCAGATAGATTATCGTTATAAGATCCATCTAGACTACTGGAAGAAACGTGAGAACGAATCCTGGTTGGATTAACAAGGTTACTAGTAAATCTATAGGCATTAATTGGTCATGGTGTCTCTTCCATAACATTCCAAAATTATGAACTGGCACAAGATAATTTCTTACTCCTAAAACTTCTGAAAAGTTTCTTCTTCCAAACTTTCTGGCAAATACTGCATCTTCATCATTGTACTTAGGAGTCTTCTGAGAGAACAATTTGTGACAAAACTTCCAAATCTCCATTTCTCTTAGAATGAACCTTAACTGATTCAATGGTTGTTTTAAAGGAACGACCAAACAACAGTTCAGCAAGTGACTTCCCAGAACTAGATTGTGAATTACTTCTATAATTGTACACGAATCTATAAAGTCAAGTGTTCAAAAATCCATGCTTAAACTTTTTCAAGCCTGCTTTAAAGGCCTCACAGCTCGATCAGCTGATCTATTTGAGAAGGGTTAAATGATGCAGGAGTTATAAGACTTACACAATTTTTCTTAATCTCCTCGGAAACAAAATATGGAGCATTATCTGATACAATCTCATCTGGAATACCAAAATTGGAAAAGGTTTTCCTGAGGAACTCAATCATAACATTTGATGTCGTTGAGGGAGTAGCATGGAGATCCATACACTTGGAAAAAGCTTCTATATCTAAAAGAAAATACTTATTATCCACCTGTCCAGCATGATCTATGTGTAATCTAGACAACACTTTGTCGGGTGAAGTCCAAGATATTGTAACCTCTGCAATATCTTGATCAGTCTTAGACCACCAAACCTAATTCCTAGCTTCTAATTTCATGACATTTATACCATTATGACCCCTATGTAAGTGATCAAACTTTACACCTCAATAGTGGGTATGACAATTCTGTTTCTATACAGTACTACATCATCATATAAACTGAGATCAGTCTTTACGGCGCCATACTCAGACAATCTTGAATCCCTTTCAGACCAACCAAATTTAATACAGCGAAGGAATTTATTTAAAACTTCATCCATTCTAGTACATTTCTGTATAACCTCGAATGAAATATCATCAAAATCTACTGCTTCAACCAGCTTAATGTATTCCACAGGAAAAATGAATCTCATCAAAATCTACTGCTTCAACCAGCTTAATGTATTCCACAGGGGAAAATGAAACTCAGTATTATCCTTAACAGGCAAACTACTAAGTGCACAGGCCACAATATTCTCTCTCTTTGCCTCGTAGAAAAGGTCAAAATCATACAGAGATAACAGCAAACCCCAACACTGAATACGAGCACTGGCTTGGTGTAGGATCTGACGTCATTTACCAAATAAGCCAAGTGATGGTTTGTGGTCAGTCCTAGCTTCAAACTTCCTACCAAGTAACATAGGCGTAACGGGGGGCGGGCAAGGAGGGGCACGTGCCCCCCATTTGAAACTGGTGCCCCCATTTTGAGTTCATGAAGCTTGTAGTAAAAGCCTAAGCTTTATTTTCATATTATTATTTTGTTAAAGAGGATGGCACTTTTACTATGCTTTATTTTCATATTATTATTATTATCTTGTTAAAGAGGATGGCAGCATCAGTGGAATTGATTTTATATATGATCTTTTCAGTTCTTATTATTTTCTTCTCATCGGGGCTGATATTTGCTAATAGCTGGCCGATGTTCATATTCTGGTTAAGGAAATGTCTTCTAAATCTAAAAATATAAATTCATATGATAACTAAAAGTGGCGTATGGTCGCCGTAGAGTTTACAAATCATAGTCTGGAAATCAGGATTTGTTCTCGTTGTATAAGGGCGTAGCGGAATTCCAATGTTTCCAACCGTATCTTCGGTTCATTTTCAAGGAATGGTGGGCTTGAACTGATTGGAATGGGTTGTTGTTGTTTAAGATTAAGCCAGCCTTGTGCTGACACGGGCTCTTGCTCCTGGAGCAGCCCGTAGCTGGATTATCTCTAAGAAATACAAAAACAGTGCTTTTAGCAGTTAGTTGTTGAATGGGTATCATATCATATTGTTAGATTCAGCCAGCCTTATGCTAGCACGGGCTCTTGCTTCACAGTAGCCCGTAACTGTAAATTTAACACCTGTATATGTGAAGAAAACCATTTGGCTCTAATTAACCACTGGGCCGGAAATGAAAAAGCATTAGTGGGAGAGAAAGTGTTATAGTAGCAAGTCCCAGTAAGTGGGAGGAAAGGATAAAATTTGAGCCAGAGAAATAGGACGATAAAAAAAGAGGATTCTTGTTGTCTTCTCTGGGCCGCTCGTTAAGGTCACTATAGAAGGGTCACCAAGGGCAGGAAGGGGAAAGGAGGCGAATGATGATTGTGAGGATGATGGATGAGATGTTTGCTTATAATATCGATGGCAAGGCCATCAGGACTAGCTAATTTAGTAGTCCTTATGTGAGATCATGAACGGAAAGATGGTTTAGGCAGTTTGATTACCTGGGAGGCGGGTAAGAACAGAGAAAAGCTGAAAGTATTTCAGTGTTTTCAATTATGTTTATTACGATTTTGGTGCTGGTTAAAGGGACCTCTGTGAAATTCTGCCTGAGGGGAAGAGTCTCCGGGCAGTGAAGTAGATAGTGCTTTAATGGTTGAGCTACTACCTGTTAGCAGTACTTGCATGCTCCGTTTTCTGGATCAAACATTTGCCAGGTGCACAGGTATCCAAGTCGTAGACGGCTGATGATGACAGCTAATCCCCTGGAAGTATTTATGGAAAGGTAGAGAATTTTGTAATTTAGTACATTCTATACACCATTTGGCAGACCTTGATCCTTGGTATAAAGTATGACGGATTTCACTGTATGCTTCATTCTGGCAGTACCTGAAAATGTAATTTTTTTTCATTTGATTAAGGGACTGATTAATGGGGATGCTAATAGTGTCACATTGGAGAGTGTTTTTTGCGAGTTGATCAGCCTCCTCATTGCCTTGGATTCCTATGTGACTAAGGATCCAATTAAGAGTGATTTGCCTACCATTGTGTGGTGAGCAAAGGCAGCAGACACTATGCTGCTGAGTATATGTACATTTTCAGTGTTTGATCTATTTTTAATGGCAAGAATGGCGCACTTTGAATCTGTGTGAATTGTAATATCACCTTCAAGATTTAAGGAATCTTTAAGTGCTTTTTGAATGGCAATTAATTCGGTTTGTAAAGTAGATGCATGATTAGATAGTCTTCAACCACTTTGAAGGGAGGTGAAGACTACTGCTGCCGCTGCTGCTGGTATATTTGTGTTTACTGAGCCTTCTGTATAGTAGATATTGGGTGCACTTGTGTTATTTATGGCTATTTGAGCCGCTTGTCTGAGTTGATTAGGTGTGCAGAGTGCCTTATTCATTGGGAGCAGAGTGAAGTTGAGGTTGATGGGGAGTGAGACCCAAGGGGGTGGTTCGTTGTGGCTGTTATCAGAGGTTTCCTTCTTGGTTATTGCAGCTTCCTTTTCTACATTTGCCTTCTTAGAATCTTGAGATTTCCCAAATGGTTTTGGGGGGGTTTATTGATTGACTCATGGAAGTTGAGAATTCTTGTTTTTTTTATTTTAAAGAGGACAGTCTGCCAATTTTCAGAGTTTTGAAAATGATCAGAGTATTTCTTTGATCAGAAGAGAGAGAAGGTTAGTTTCTGCTCGTAGTAGACATAGTCTGGTCCACATAGGGGCACCAGCAATGATCCTCATTGCATTGTTTTGAACAAACTCAAGTGAGCAGATTTGCAGAGGCGTCATTATTGTAAGTGCTGGTGCTGCATAGTCAATCAATGCTCGAGTTGTTTGAATGTAAAACATTCTGAGGAGATGACTTGTTGCACCTTGTCGAAATGAGATGATCCTTTTCATGGCAGTTATTCGACATTGGGCTTTTTGCTTCAGGTGCTGTATTTCTTTGGCCGAAGACAGTTTATGGTTTATATTGACTCCCAGGTATAAGAAGTCATTTGGCCATTCAATGGGTTCGTCCATGATGCGCAAATTTTGTGTGTTTGTTGATGCTTAATGGCCATGGCTTTTGTTTTGTCAGTGTTGATTTTCAATCCTGGTACGTTGCACTTTTCTTTGGGTTTTTTGCAGTTGAATATCTCCAGGTTGTTAAGGACATACCAGGCAGACATTATCTGCATAAATGAAGATTTCTGCTCCTTTTGGTAGCTTCAGTTTGGCAAGATTTTCCATGAGGACATTAAAAAGAAAGGGACTAAGAATTCCTCCTTGTGGTGTTCCGTTTTCATGTTCAATAAAGTCAGAATACGCTCCTTGAAAAACAACTCTGGCTGATTGGTTTCGTGTGTATTCCTGAGTCCATGCCAATAGGTTGCCTTTGATGCCTTTTTTTTTGCAAGAGAGGAGAGTATGACAATGGAGTTTACCAACTCATAGGCTTTTTCTAAGTCAAGGAAAACTACTAAGTCTTTCTTGTCATTGACTGTAGAAAACACATCTGTTATGCATTCTTGGGTGCCAATGTTCTTTGTATATGCATAGATGCGGGAATGCAAAGATCCTGTTTTCCAGAGTAGTCTGTTGAGAACCATTCTTTCTGCTACTTTCTCTGTGCAACTGATGAGGGCAATGGGTCTGTAGGCTCTAGGTTGCTTTGGTTTGGGAATTGGTTTAGTGTGCTGCTGGTTCCATTTTCTCGGTCTGACTCTTTCAACATAAGTTTTATTGACCAGAGCAAGATATACTGTTTTAGCAGCTTCGCCCATATTTTTCAGCATGCTGTATGTTATGTAGTCAGATCCAGGTGTAGTGTCCCTTGCTTTCCTGAGTGCAAGGTTTAGTTCTTTTTCCTGTTTGGTCCTGAGCGTTGCAAGCATAAATAATTGTTTTGCTTCTAAGGGGTTCCAAGTCTCTCAGACATCTCTGGGTTTCCAGGGATAGATTGACAGTTTTGGTCCTGTCAGCAAAACGTTGGCAATCCTGTCTGCTTCACTTTGTGGGTCAGGGTGAGGAATGCTGACTGTGTTTTTCTTACCAGAGACTTTGTTGAACAAATTCCACATCTTGTCAATGGATTGAGATGTTGAACTTGTGCACACCATTTGTACCAGGTTTCTAATCTTACTTCTTTAAATATTTTTGCAGCATGCTCTGAGACTTGGGTCAGTGCAGCGTGCAGCTGATCAGTTCTGTGTCTTCTGAACAGTTTTTTCACTCGATTGATTCTTCTATTCATTTCTTTGATTCGGGAGTCAATACCAGGCATTCTTGTGACTTACCTTTATGGATGGATATTTATTTTTTGGCATGGGTACACTAGCTGCATTAGTTGTGCTGTTGCAGAAATCTTGTAATAGTGTGCAAACATCCTGCAGAAGATGATCTATGTATTCTGTGGATCAAATAGTCATATGGTTTTCAAAGTAATTCCAATTTTCAAATTCAGAATTCCATCTGGGAGGGGGAGGGGTGAGGGAGGGAGGTTTTTAAGTTTTTGTGTTGTTTGGACAGCAAAGTGATCACTTGTGAGAACAGGGTGCAATTTCCAGGAAGCATCTGTCTGTAAATTTCTAGAAATGAGAGTAAGATTTAGCCTTCCTTGCTGTAAATGTGTGGGTTCATTGCAATCATTTAAAAGTTTGATATCAGGAAATTTTTGGAATAAAAATTGCAGGTGGCGTCCTGCTGCAGGGTTGGTTAATGCTCTGAATCTGAGGAAGGGATGGTGGGCTAATAAGTCTCCTGCAATGAGGGTGCTTTCTCTAGAGTCTGCATCAAAGAGTGAGTCTGTCTCCAATTCAGTATTTGGTGATCTGTATATATTGTGTATTGCAAGTGTTGTGCCTTGTAAGATAACTTTAACACTTAATGTTTCAACACCTGGTCCACAGTCTATGTTCGGAGATTGGGAGGTTGGAATACTGTTTTTATATGTGTTAGTAGTCCTCTTGTGTTGTCGGTATATGGTGTCCTAAAAACAGTGTAACCTTCGAAAGAAAAAGATGCATTTTCTTTGAGGAGCATTTCTTGTAGAAGGATGATATGGTTTCATAGGGATGTTTGCGACTGCAATAGTGCATATTCAGGTCATATTCCACATATGTTCCATTGAAGTACTTTCAATGGATTTCTGTCATTATTCACAAGGCTGTTCTGGTGTGTGTCAGAGCTGAGGACTCAGTCACTGTGTAGGCTCATGAATTTGCCTGCTGAACCAGTGCATCTTGAACACTCGGATAATTTTATTGTTCTTGATAGGGTCGCACAGTATCTCATAGACTTGTGAAAAGGTTTATATGACAGTGCAGAGAATTAGTGACATATGATCTGAGTTGACGGTCAGATTTTGTTCTTGGTTTGGTCTAGGTTTGACAATTGGATGAACAGAGGTTGTTGGAGAGACTGGGTTGGACGGTTCTGGAGAGGATGAGATGTAGGGAGAAGGTGGAGGTTTAATAGGACTAGGTGTTGGGGTGGGTTGTAAGGGTTTAGTGACAGGTTGTGGGGAGGGTGTGGGCTGGGAGGCGGGTGGTTGAGGGCGTGATCGTTGTTGCCTTGGAGGGAGAGGTTGCCTCTGAGGTTTTGGAAGGAGAGTTTGATTTTGCCTTTGCAGGAGAGGTTTGGGAAGGGGAGGATAATGGGTAGGAGAGCTTTGTGAAGGAGTGGGGAAGGTTGCTGTGTCCACCCTTTTATGCACAAGATGCGCTGGAGCCGTACAGGACATCTTTTCTGCCAGGCATGATGATTATCCTTGCAATTTGGGCAGCATGGATTGGTTGTTTGGCCAGCTTTAACTTTTTCTAAACAGGTATTAATTGGGTGTATGCAAATGCATATTCTGCAGATTTTGAAATTGGTGCACTTGATGGTGACCAAACCGTTGACACCTGAAACATCGTAGAGGTTTGGGTGTAAACTCCCCAATAGGGAAGGCTCCCCAGATACCTAGGTTGATACGTAGGGGGATGGGTTCCTTGAAAGTGCGCAAGATTTTTTGTGCGAGTCGAGCTACCTTGGTCTTGGTGCTAATGCACCTTTCACTACACAGAATGAAGGTTGGTTCAAAATAGGTGTTATTTCTAACTTACAGGGTAATTGCACACTACAGCTTTTCTTATTCTCTCAGCAGGATCAAGCATAGTTAGTTTCATGTTGTTTATCAAGAAATCTGCTGTTTCTTGATTCTTGGGGGTGATGGTAAAATCACCTTTAAGGTTAGGCCTAGCTGTCATTGAAAGGGTGGGGTTGTTGGTTTCTAAGGCAGCAATTGTAGTGTAGGACATACCAGACGCTACTACCCTGTGGTTTAACTACACTTCTTATGAAAGGGATTTTGGTATTTAATAAGGTCCTGTTGTTTACCTTATTTGTGTTCTTTTTCCTTTGGACTACTGTCCCCGATCCTCCTTCGTCAGAGGTGGAAGGGTCAGGGTTAGCTCCTTGATCAGGTGCAGGGTTTGCAGAGGAAAGATTTTCAGAGGCAAAACTGGTAGAGGTGTGGTTGTTGATTCATTTCAACATCTAAGGCAGGGTTGAGGTCGTAGTCGAAGTTATCCTGTGGCGGGATCACAAGCTAAAAAACAAAAGCAAGCAAGACCTCCCCACATTTACGTTAACCACTCCTGGCTTACAAATTTCCCCCAGCCAAACTTTCCCCTTTACGTTACTTTAATTACCAACAGAACACCTGGTTCAGCAAGGCAAAAAACACAATTTCAGACACATTTACTCACCAGAAAAACTTGCACTTCCTCAGAGCGATAAGCTGTGCTGTGGGAAATTATCACTCGATATGCACAGACTATACCACAGGTCGAGTTTTTCCAGCCTGTTCCTCCCTCGTTGAAGAGTAAAACCTTCCCTTGCACTCCCTTAGTTTAGGGAGACTTGATATGATCTATTTGAATTCAGATCACCTTGGGGGACAATTACCTGCCAAAGCACATACGTACCTAATCATGTACTGGCCTTAACTGATTCACAGGGAAAAAAGGGGGTCTCAGAATCAATCGCTACGTAAAATTTAAGCAATTTAATACAATCAAATAAAGAACATTTAACACTAATGAACGTAAAACAAATAGAGAAACTAAGGAGAAAAACTAACAATCATAATCAGCTAACCAGCAAATCAAAGATTACGTTAAACTATAATTGAATCAAATTTACACAAACTATAGTTACAGTAACATTAACAAACAATAACAAACTAGCACAAACGAAGAGTTGACACAAAAACTAAACTGAAGGTTACAAAGGTCTTCCGTTAGGTTCCACTGGGTCTTGAAATACACTTAAGAAATAAACGACATGAACTGGACCCAAAGGAACAAGGATACTCTCCCTTTCACAGCCGGAGCTCTCGAACGTCTCTCTCCTTCCTGTCAAAAAAGCAAAGAGGTAAGTATGGTAGGCGTATGCGTAACCATTCCACCATCAGAAAGAGGTAATTACTAGTTTTAAACGTTAGTTTTAAATACAGTAGTTAATGAGAGAGAGTATCAAATTAATTGCATTTCCTTTACAAGGAAAAATGAGAACTTCCATTCATCAATGTACAAAATACTTAATTATAACAACAATCTGCAAACCTTCAGATATTTTGGCATATGTTAATGTTCCAACCCCATACATTTTTCTGAACCACAACAACAATGGTTCAGAAAAATGGAGAGAATATAAATTTGTCGACATGTGCTTTAAACGCTGTATGGCCATTGAAAAAAACTCCAGGAGTAACCAAAAATGCAACACCAACAAACGCAACAACACCAACACTGTCACCAACAAACTGCTCATCCAACACGAAAAAACACCAAACAAGCACCAAGACTACACACCAATTCACAAAAAACACCATCAAACAAGCACCAAAACTACACACCAACGCACAAACGAAAAAACTACAAACAAGCACCACAGAACTCTGTTACTGAATACCCTCACTGGCTGACTGCTTCTCACTCCGACTGCTTTCACCGACTCCCTCAAGGCTCCGCGACTGAGCCTGCAGACGAACCCAACTGCCCGCCAGCAAGCAATTCAATCACTAACTACCCATACACCATTCATGTTCTCTCTCTCTCTCTCTCTCTCTCTCTCTCAAAACAGAAAACCACAGACACAAACCTTCCCCACACTATCTTAACGACAACAAATGAACACAAAACACAATATAGCAAATAAACAAAATATCCAAACCCTTACTATTGCTTCCAACGAACACAAACAACCTAACGAGACAACAACCAAATCAACCAGCCACTCTCACCTTCTCTCTCTCTCTCTCTCTCTCTCTCTCTCTCTCTTACAAGCGACCCTTGAGAACGTTGTCAAATGCAACCACTACATCACTCCTCCATGTTTCCTCCCCTGTTACATTTGACAACATCTCACATAATCACAACATCCATACTATATTGCTTTTCTCAACACCTAGGGATGTTCGGATATTGGCCCCCTGGATCTTGTTCGAGGCCCCTCATACACTCTCTCAGTCGTGTCACCATTCACTTCTAGACCACTTTCATTCAGATTCACATTATCTCCCTCGCTACTGTCCTCCCAAATCTCTTTAACTATCTCATCTACCCCTTCTAACTCTGGTCCCAATACCTCCTGTATCTCTGCTACCAAATCACCCACCCCATTCACACTCCTGTCACTCCTGAAGGGACTAATTCATGCTACCAACTACTTCCCTGATACTTGGTTTCCCTTCTGTTGAAATCTCACTAAACTTTGTCAACTCAAACCCACACACACTGTCTCATCCATTCCCTCCCCAGACTTATCTGTATTGCACACCTTATCAACCATCTCTACCCTAACACTAACCCCTCTTATCATGTAGTCCTCGCTTTTCCCTTTCATTCCCTTTCTTTACCTTCTTCCACTTTCTTCCAGACTCAACCAACACTAACTGCCGATCCCCCAAATCCATTTGTTCACTGATGCTCGGCTCATATTTATTCACTCTCAACCACTCACTCATCGCATTCTCCCGAACATATTGTGGCACATCCCTCCACCTGTGAAGCTGGTTATGGTGTGCCCTGACCTCATCCATACTCCCATCCACTCGCAACTTCCCCAAAACATAACTTAACCCACTTGGTCCCATTTCCAAAATTTTAAAAGGCCCCTCAAACTTTTCCCTTACCTTATTCACATTCATCCTTCCCCTCTCAACCACCTTTTTCAACACTTTATCTCCAATCCTGAAACTTTCAAACGTCCCACTCGCTCTCTTCCACAAATCCTGATCACTCTCTGATAAACCCAACCTTCATTCCCTCTTTCACATTCCTCATCATCCCTCTCAACTCTTCCAACTCCCTCTTATGCTTCTCACACTCAATCCTCAACCTCTCAGTCTCCACTTCCACTTTCTTCTTAACTTCCCTCACCAACCAAAGTTCCTCCCTAAGTCTCCTAATCTCATCCAACCCTTTCATCCCTACCTCTTCAGCAGTCATATCAACCTTGCTGTCGCTGTCCCAGTCGTCATGTTACAGCCACACCTGTAGTCCCTGTTCGTGCACCAAAAATATCTGGTGGAATCATAAGCTAGAAAACAAAAGCAAGCAAGACCTCCCCACATTTATGTTAACCACTCCTGATTTACAAATTTTCCACAGCCACACTTTCCCCTTTATGTTACTTTAATTACCAACCTGGTTCAGCAAGACAGAAAACAAAATCTCAAACACATTTACTCACCAGAAAAAACTTCCACTCCATCAGAGCGATAAGGTGTGCTTTCAATGCAATATGGCCATCGAAAAAAACTCCAGGAGCAACCAAAATTGCAACACCAACAAACTCAACAACACCAATACTGTCACCAACAAACTGCTCATCAAACACGAAAAAACACCAAACAGGCACCAAGACTACACACCAATTCACAAAAAAAAACACCAAACAAGCACCAGAACTACACACCAACTCACAAACAAAAAGACACCAAACAAGCACCACAGAACTCTGTTACTGAATACCCTCACTGACTGAGTGCCTCTCACTCCGACTGCCTTCACTGACTCCCTCAAGGCTCCGCGACCGAGCTCACAGACGAACCCAAATGCCAGCCAACAAGCAATTCACTCACAAACTACCCTTTCACCATTCTCTCTCTCTCTCTCTCTCTCTCTCTCTCTCAAAACGGAAAACCACAGACACAAACCTTCCCCATACTATCCTAACAACAACAAATAAACACAAAACACTATATAGCAAATACACAAAACATCCAAACCCTTCCTATTGCCTCCAACGAACACAAACAACCTAACGAGACAACAACCAAAACAACCAGCCACTCTCACCATCTCTCTCTCTCTCTCTCTCTCTCTCTCTCTCTCTCTCTCTCTCTTCTTACAAGTGACCCTTGAGAATGCTGTCAAATGCAAGTACTACATCACTCCTTAATAGTCCAAATCCATGATTTTCTTTCTGACAGATTTGGGGGCATTGGCAAGGTTGAGGGAAAAGTGGGATCTGGTTCTCTTCCTAGCAAGGTCGGATCTCTTCTCAGACATCCTCCTGAGTAGAAGAGACAAAAAAAAAAAACAAAAAAAACATGCACCCAACACACAAAAAAAGAAAAAAAAAGGAAGGCAATCCACTCGATATTCATGAGAAAAAGTTACTGTTCCTTTGAAAAGGTGCACAAAAAATCACTGTCACAAATCACTAATGTATTTCTCCCACGAAAACATCGGAGAAATATCCTAAAAATAACGATCACTGTTGCAAAGCACTTGATCACGCTAATCAGAGGCAGGAGAGCACTAACAAACTCTTTGGGGAGGGAGGGGAGATGGTTGAATGGGGTCGTTCGACAGTATTTATAGTGTCCCAGTTGCTCCATCTTATGAAAGCTGAGCTTTCATTGCTGAACAGGGAATTAAGTCCCTGAGTCAAGCCGTCTCTCTGAGGTGGATGCTCACACTGGTCTTCGCATGCGGTCGCTGGAGACTGGGAGGGTAGCATTGGGAAGGTCATTGCCAGTAGATGGGAGCACCACCTGATTGGTCCGTTCACTCTGCTCTGGGGTGCTGGCGGGCGGCACCCTATGCGGCACCGCCAGGGAGGAGGGAAGTTTCTTGTGTGGTGTTAAGACTGGATCTCTCCTTTCCGCTGGATCTCTCACCTTTAGGAGGCAGAGGCGGTGGTGGTCTGCCGCCTTATCAATAATTCCAATATTAGAAATTATGTCCTTTCGGGTTATCCTGATATTGTGGGTGCTTTTACCATGATTATGGATGGCTCCTTCCTGAGCGTGGCAGGATATCCTATTGGAAAATCACATAGTTGTCATACCAAAGTAGGCATCATGGCATTCCTGGACAGGGCATGCACCACGGGGGCAGGATTGTTTTTCATGATTAAGCCACTGTTCTTCTTACTTTTGTAGTAAATTATCAGTTTAACCTTTTTTGCAGGGTCCGTAGGGCAGACGTTCCTTTCTATGATGTTGCAAAGCTCTCACTCATCCTCTTTGTATTTTGTGAAATACTCCCTTGTAAAATGGAGTAACATCTTCATGGGTGGCGAGACGAGGCTCCTGCTGATACCATTTATCGATTTTTCTTTGAATGCTTTTTGTGATGTCCCTGTTGGAATACCCATTGTTAATTAAAACCTAGGCAACACGCTCTAATTCAGCTTGTGTCCCTCCAAAAAGAGCAGTGTGAGAGTTTCCCTGATGAGGGCATTGATCACATTGCGCTTGTATTTCTCTGGACACTCGCTTTCGCTGCTCAGGGGTCGCCGTTGGCTCTTGGGGCGGTACAGAGGCCAAGGAGAACCCATTGGAGCTGTGCCTTCCAGTCGGAAGCCTTGAGAGAGCGGTGGAACCTTTCCACCATGCCGCTGGCTGTGGGGTTGTAGGACATGGTGGTGTGGTGCTTGGTCCCCATCAGGCGTTCTAGGGAGGACAAGAGCTCTGATGTGAAGGCAGGTCCCTGGTTCGTCGTGACGTCGTCTGGCACTCTGAAGCGGCTGATCCAGCTGGACAGGAGGGCTTCGCCACAGGCGTCTATGGTAGCTTCTGACATCGGGGTGGCCTTGGGCCACCTGGTAGACCAGTCGATCACCGTCAGGAGGTATCTGGCACCTTCAGATGGAGGAAGGGGCCCGATGACGTTGACATGGATATGTCTGAATCTTCGCCTGGGCTGGGGGAAAGAGCCTATCCCTGATTCGGTGTGCCTTCCCGTCTTGCTGCTCTGGCATGCAATGCAGTTCCTGGCCCACTCCCAGGAGTCCTTCCTGATGCTGTGCCACATGAACTTCTCGGTCATGAGTCTAGTTGTCGTGCGGGGCGACAGGTGAGAGACCATGGATCATGTCGAACACCTGCTTCCTATGGGCGGCAGGTATCAGGGGGCAAGGGCGGCCGGTGCTAGTTTTGCAGAGGAGAGTTGTCTTGGAGGGGTTGATGGGGATGTCCTCCCATTTAAGGGTGGTAATGGCGGTCTGGTAGGCTGGTAGTTCAGGGTCGGAGGCTTGCTCACGTGCTAGGTCCTCGTGCTCTACGCCGAGGTGAAGGAAGTTTATATCGACCCTTGAGAGGGCATCAGCTCCAGGATTTCTTCCGCCCAGGACGTATTCGATGGAGCACCTGAACTCGGAGATGGCCGTGAGGTGACGTTGCTGCCTTGTGGACCAAGTGTCGCCCACCTTGACGAAGGCGTGGACCAGCGGCTGGTGGTCCATCCTTATGGTGAATGGGACGTCTTCCAGAAGATACTTAAAGTGGTGGACGGCAGTGGAAGGTGCTGTAGCGGGTCTCAGTGGGTTTCAGCTTCCTAATGAAGAGGGTTAGCGGCATGGGGACTCTGTTGACCAGCTGTTCCAGGATGGCACCGCATATGATGTTGTTGGCATTGGTAGTGAGTGTCAGGGGCGTGTGAGGGTCCTGGTGAGCCAGGGTGGTGGCTCTACTGAGGGAAGACTTGGTGCAGTCGAAGGCGCGCTGCTGGTCTTCTCCCCACGTCAGCCTCTTTGGTTTGCCCTTCAGGACCTCGGTCAAAGGGCAGATGTTGT
The DNA here is from genome assembly GCF_015104395.2 of Macrobrachium nipponense. Lineage (NCBI taxonomy): Eukaryota > Metazoa > Arthropoda > Malacostraca > Decapoda > Palaemonidae > Macrobrachium > Macrobrachium nipponense. The sequence continues at coordinate 30,008,196 of NC_087211.1, forward strand.
GAGCGATGTCCATGATGAACCTTTGGTAATAGTTCACCATCCCAATGAACTCTCGGAGGTGCGGATGGGTGGCTATGAGGGCGATCGGGTTGTTGGGGGCGTGGCTGCGATCCTCAGCCGATGGAGGGAATACCGATTGCATGGCACCAGTGTCTACCAGCATCCTGAGGCCGGAGATGCTGTCCTCGACGTAGAAACCTCTGGGGTGGGGCTTCATTACTACCGCTGTCATGGGGACCTGTCTTGGGAACCACCTCTGCCATTTTTTGAAGGTCGGAAGGAGAAGGGGCACTCACACTTCCTTGCCCTGCTGCCGAATTGACGGTGAAAGTGGCACCAACCGATCGGGAGGGGCTTCATTTGTGTTTTCTTGTGATATGCTGTGCTGATCGCCACTTCTTCAGGTTCTTCCTGCTGCAGGCTGTTGGTTGACTGCGGGGTGGAGAGTTTTGTGGCCTGGGTGGAGGTGGAGAGGGCAGAAGTTTGTTCCACCAGGCTGTCCATGTTCCAGTCCTCCGTGTTGGGGATCTGGCTGCAAAACTCAGGCGTGAGTTGGCGGAGAAAAGTTGTCGAAGGATGCTCACCTCCTTCCTGCGTCCTTGGGGGTCCACCGGAGGTGGACCCCCAAGGACTAGGTCCTGGAGCTTGTACCAGGGTAGTCTCGGATCTGCAGTGGTCATCGGATTGACCACCAGGTCGAAGATGTGGGCGGCCCTCTGGGGAACTGGGAGGGAGAAAGTCTGAATGGGCAGCATCTTCAGGCCTCATAGGGCAGCTCCCTGGGCTGGCTGCACATCCATGGGGTGAGGTGGTGAAAAACGTCCTCAGGGAAGGCTCTAGTGATGAGTTCTGCCTTGGCACTGTCCCTGGTGAAGCCATGGATCCAGAACTGGATCTCAGCTCAGTGTAGCCAGGTTGCAATGTCCTGTCTGGAGAAAGACGGCAGTTTGATGGAGGGCTCCACTGGCGCGGTCGTTGGGGCGTGGGCACGGGTGTCAGGGAGGTCACTAGCAGGAGTATGGATCGTCTTGCAGGGCGAGGTGTTGAGGCTCCGGAGGGCACGGGCCAGGAGATTGAGCCGAGTACTCCATTGTCAGATCAGCTCACTCTTACGGTCGACAGGGGTCGTGAATGGTGGGCCAAACTATAAGATCAAATGCCAAAACACTTCCATGAGGAAGTGCAGTTACGAGTCCGCAAATGGCATTGAGGAGTACCAGAGAACCTAGACTAAGTGCCGTATGGGTCCGTTAAAGGTTCTCTGAAGGTGAGTGGCGGTAATTAGTCCCTTAATGGCGAAAGCCAAAACTGCTGTGTCACCTACTCCGGAAGGAATAAAGTTAGTTCGATCTCACTCCTTGTGAGATCGAACTAACTTTATTCCACAGAGAGGAGTGAGATCGAACTAACTTTATTCCACAGAGAGGAGTGAGATCGAACTAACTTTATTCCACAGAGAGGATGTACATAAGGCAGCGTGTGTCTGTCATACATGCACGAACAAACATAAACATAAAGGGCAGAGCCCCCGCTGTGAATGTGTTTCTTCACAGCCGAAAATACACCTATAGTCTGACATAGAGGAAATGGATTTTTGCAATATATACATTGATGAAAAGGATGTGAATCGCTCTACAATTTAGTATCTGGAAGAGAAGGAACATACATATGGGAAAAAAGATATTTACAAAAATAGGGCAAACATTCGGCCCGAATGTCATTCTTACAATAGCACCTGCGACATGCCTTCCACGACCACAGCAGACTCAATTTCACCATCGAATATTGCCGTGGCCGTCCCCTCCCCTTCCTTGACGTCCTTGTCGGGCAACAAGAGGAGCGCTTCGTAACGCAAGTGTATATGAAACTCATGAACCTGGGCATGTACCCAAATGGCGAGAGTGAGTGTCCAGAGAGATAGAAGCGCACTGTGATCAGCACCTTTATCAGGAGAGCCCTCTCACACTACTCTTCTTGGAAGGACACATAAACTGAATTAGAGCGTATTGCCCAGGTTTTAATTAAAAATGGGTATTCCAACAAGGACATCATAAAATGCATTTGAAGAAACATCGATAAATGGTATCAGCAGGAACCTCGCCCCACCACCCTTGTAGATGTTACTCTCTTTTACAAGGGGGTATTTCACAAGAAATACAAAAAGGACGAGTGAGAGCTTTGCAACATCATAGAAAGGAACATCTCCCCTATGGACCCTGCAAAAAAGGTTAAACTGATAATTTACTACAAAAGTAAGAAGAACAGTGGCCTGATCATGAAAAATAATCCAGCCCCCGTAGTGTAGGACCCTCTTAAGAAAACTAACGTTGTCTACCAACACAAATGCCCTGTCCGGGAATGCCCCGACGCCTACATTGGTATGACAACTATGCAATTTTCCAAGAAGATATCCTGCCACGCTCTGGAAGGTGCCATCCATAATCATGGTAAAAGCACCCACAATATCAGGATAACCCAGAAGGACATAATTCCTAATATTGGAATTATTGATAAGGCGGCAGACCACCGCTGCATCCACCTCCTGGAGGCCCTACACACCACACAAGAAACTTCCCTCCTCCTGGCGGTGGCGCGTAGAGCGCCGCCCGCCACCACCCCAGAGCAGATTCAACGGACCAATCAGGTGGTGCCCCCATCTACCGGCAATGACCTTCCCAATGCTACCCTCCCAGTCTCCAGCGTTCATACGCGAAGACCAGTGCGAGCATCCACCTCTGGGAGATGGCTTTACTCAGGGACTTAATCCCCTGTTCAGCCAATGAAAACTCAGCTCTCACAAGACAGAGCATCCGGGACACTATAAATACCGACGAACGACTCCATTCAACAACTAACTGCCGAAAGCACTGTTTTTGTATTTTTACAGATAATCCAGCTATGGGCTGCTCCAGGAGCAAGAGCCCGTGCCAGCACAAGGTTGGGTTAATCTTAAACAACAACCAAATCTAATCAGTTGAATCCCACCCTTCCTTGAAAATGAACCGATGATACGGTTGGAACCGTTGAAATTCCACTACGCCCTTAGACAGCGAGAACAAATCCTGATTTCCAGACTACAATTTGTAAACTCTACGGCGACCACACGCCACTTTTAGTTATCATATGAATAAATTAATATTTTTAGAAGACATATCCTTAACCAGAATATGAACATCGGCCAGCTATTAGCAAATATCAGCCCCGATGAGAAGAAAATAATAAGAAAAACTGAAAAGACCATATATAAAATCAATTCCAATTCCTCTTTAACAAAACATGTTTAAGAGAGGTGTCTTACCTTCATAATATTATTATCAAATTAATACATCTGCATCAGTCTGTTGTTAATACTATTAATCAAATGCCTAGGCTCAATAATCAAGTAACCAATTGTAATGGAATCTTATTGCAAATATCTTAATTTCTTTTGATCTCACTATTTAGGCATATCATAGATATATTGAATGACTAATTCCAATATATTTTCTCTTATTTTTTACAATAAGCAAGTGTTAATTTTGATTCTCTTAATCATTTTTTGCTTACATACCAAGTAGTTTTATTTCATTGCTAAATCATTAAATATAATATCTAATTTGGATTTACAAGTATGGTCAGAGGTTCATAATTTTTACTGAAAATATATTTGTGCAAATTTGAGTTATATAAAATTTGATTCACAAACTGATAGGCTTCAATATTTTAAAACAACCTTAATATCTTTCCACATGTGACTTACAAATAAGAATGAGTATTAAAATTTGTGCATGCCTAGTGGGCCCCATATTCAGCTGTGCCGCCCCCCCCCCCTCATTAATATACTCCTTGTTACCCCTATGCCAAGTAAGAAATGCCTAAATGTGTATCAAACAAGAACTATCTGAGCATAGTTCCGTTACTGGAAAAATCCTAACAAACTTTCAGTAATACGTAACCATACCAAGAAAAGACAACTTTTGCAGAAGTGGGAAATGGAGCATCTAATATAGCTTAGGTCTTTTTAACAGAAGGTCAGACACCACTGGAAACGTAACCCAAGTATTCTAATGAAGATGCCTAAACAACAGGCTTCCTCTTATTAATTTGAAGATTATGCTCATGCAAAATATATAAAACTTTGCGAAAATCTACGGTCATGCTCCTCATCTGTGTCTCCACTGATAATTGTCATCCAAATAGACACCAACACCATCAACATTTGATAACAAACCAGCAATAAACCTTTAAAAAATAGCAGGGGAAGAAGGAAGGCCAAAAGGTAACCTTTTAAACTTAAACAGACCGTTATGGGTATTAATTACCAAGTACTTCTGGCTCTCTTCATCCACTGGTATTTGTCAGTAAGCATTTTGTCAATCAATGGTGGAAAATATTTTCTTTTACCAATCTCTGCTAATAATTCATCAGTCTTTGGTAATGGATACCTACTGATAACGATCTATACATTAATTCGACTTGAAATCACCACAAATGTGCACAGACTTATCAGGTTTTATAACAGTAACAATAGTAGCTGCCCAAAGCACCTCTAACCATAGGCTTATAATGAAATGGAACAGTTCTGTGCTTTCTAAACTTAGGTCCTGAATCACCTTTCCCATGAATTTTAGCAACCAAACCAACATTTGGTTTTTTGGGGGTCCACCTCATATTCATCAAAACAATCTTGAAAATTTATGTCAATCTTATTTACTTTAGATGAATTATCAAAAATCTGAGTAGAGGTCATGGACTTTAAATCTAAGTTTTCAGCAACAAAATTTGCGAAATAAACTTCATGCTCTGAAGCCATAAAAAAATTGGTCTCACAATCGGAATGAAACTGTGGATCAAACTCACAATCTTTTGCCAAAGATTTCAGGTCAGCATACAAATCTTACAAGCTCTCCTGTTTTCCTTCTTTGCTGGAAAACAAGTAGATTTCTGCGGTAGCTAGGTTTAATATCATAATGTGCCTTAAGCAAAACTAGCAACTGTTCATATATTTTAGTATGTGGCAAATCTGGTGCACAAATATTACTTGGAGCCGCAAACACTTCCGTACCAACAGACACCATAAAAACATTCTTCTTTTTAACATTTTATAGACATATAATCAAAATTTTCGGTTAATAAACTCAACAACAATTCAAAGGAAATTTTGGAGGGGTTAAAAGCATAAATTATAATCTGTGGAATAGCCATATCCACTAATTTCAATGTCAACAGGTTCATTATTACTTATTACAAGGCAAGTATTCACTAAACAGTTTTGTAGGCTACGTGCCAGTATTACAATCTGTAAGTCACTAGGCCTAATCACCTTAATGTGACAAAACCATCTTAAGCAAAAGAGCATAACCTAATGTAAGCTACAAGACAAATCAAAGGACAAGAAAAATCACAGTAGCTTAAGCATACTGCTATCATAACAGGTTATGTAACGACGGTACACTTCCATATAATCAAATCAGAGAACATTAGCCACTGCAAACCATTCATTTGTTACGATGCCTGGTTTCATTTGCGCCGGTGTAACGTTGAATATGCACTCCCGTAGAATATGGACTCCCAGTCTTTATAATATGTATAATTTGGACCCCCAGTTATTATTATACGTATAATATACACTCCCTTTGAATTATTTCCACTCCCCTAGTTCTTATTGCATGTGGAAGTTGCACTCCCCCCAAATAATATTGGGAGCGTTACCTATAATATAAACTTCCTTTTCATTATTTTGCTTACTGCACATATTAGATAACAATCTATAGCGATGTAAAGTGGGCACATTAAAACAGCACATCACATAAAGTATTATATTTAATTAAGGCATAAAGTATAGCTATGTTAGACATAAATATATTAGGGATGCAGAATAAGCAAGATATTTCAATTAGTAGGAATTTATTACTAAAATCTTTATAATTCCATAGTAATATATATATATATATATATATATATATATATATATATATATATATATATATATATATATACATCTTAAAAGTAAAAGCAAATATATCAGTGAATTGTTAGATCTCAGCTTTCTCCACTTAGAGATGATCATGCAATATAAGGCTGATGATCCTTAAAGCCCCGTACACACTATGCATCATGATGCTCGGAGTGTTAGATGGATGCGTTGAAAAATGGCTTTTTCAACACGAACCAGCATCACCAACGTGTTGTTGGGGCCGAGCCATTTCATTGCCCAGCTCAGTGTTGCACCAATGTTCAGAGGGGAAGGATGTCGGCTCACCACCACCCACCAAACCCCTTGAGAGGACAAGGACTAACACTACATTTTATTGAATTACTGAAGGAACATCCATCTGTTTGGAAGATCAAAGCAAAGCATTACAAGGATGAGAACACAGGAGTGCAGCTTGGAAACTCATAAAATCAGAGTTATTGAGTTTTGTAAACTGTACATTGTGGAATGAAGACATTACTAAAAAGCTGCACACCCTGAAGACACAATTCAACAGGGAAATGTCTGCAATCAAAGCATCACAAAAGTCTGGAGCTCCAAAGTTATGGCGTTTTGATGAGCAGCGTTTCCTGTAATAAAAAAATATTAGTGTACTTTGTACCTATAGTTGAACCTTACTTTCAAATAATCCTCCCTAAGGACATTATAGATGGCTTCACAGGTTTTGGGGATGATTAGCAACCTTTGACTTGTTACTACTTGCAAGTCTCTCAGATAAAAACATCAAACCGTAGTTATGGCCAAACTCTGGAAATAAAGATTTTATCTTAAACCTCGAATATTTGAGTAAAGTACTCCACAATTTTTTACAGTAATATGTAGCAGGCCAGGGTCGGCTCTCCTGAAAGAATTAAAGTCAACAATATAAAATTAGAAGCAAAACTAATAAGTATATTCATAACAACAGCGACATAGTTAAAATCAACAGAACAACAAACATTAAAATCAACAACAAAAGTTTTACGTTATTATCGACAATAATTTCATTAAAAGATGAATAAGGCTTACCATATGTCAATAAAAAAAAGTTTGAAGCAACTGTTCGACAAGTTGGAGAGGGTTTTCTTTGAAGCCAAATAAGAAATCCACCAGGTTTGTCACAACAACGGGGGAGAGCAGTCAGGAAGGACATAGAAATTACAAAAAGGTAAGGAGGAAAAGATTAGGGAAAGAAGGAAGTACTATTCTGATATCCCACCAAGCATTTTTTTTTATCAGCCTGTCCTACACACTTTTCAGGAAAGTTAACAAAAAGAGGAAAAATGCCTAACTGCACCTTCAACTAAGGGAACTCAAAAATCCAAGACCATGGAGGGCCACAGTACAATGGCTATGGCACAGTTCAAGGTCGGAAAACAAGGTTTGTATTCAGAGTAATCTTCTCTTGGAAGGGTTGCCTACCAAGGTTAATTGCCTGTCCACGCTAGCGGGCATGCCCATCAAGCACTTCCAACTGTTTATATTTTCTCTCGCTTCTGAAGCAGTGTTACGAGACAATCGCATCATTCTGGCTCCTTACTCAGTCGGTCAGTATAGTGGAATGGGTAATGGGAACAGTGTTTGCCCGTCGAGCAGTGCCTGCTAGAGTGGACTGGCCTTAACAAGTCTCTTCTGCCCTAATTCGTGTAGGCAAGGACGTCACACTTGTTAACTTCATCATTACTACCTTTAATAAAGAGAGATTAAGCATATTAGAAGCAAGCAGGTTGCTGGGACCCTCGTGGGGCACCCTCCCCAGTCCAGCCGTGCTGGCAATCTCTATAGGGAATAGGAACAGCTATAGTGCCTCTCACAACATATCTATTTATTTTAAGTCAGACAGCAATGGAGTAAAGTAACCGTGTAACAAGAACGATTTAAAATGAAACAAAGTATTCAAGTAAGCATGTTAACTACTATGTACTGTTCATATAGTGTTTCTGTAATGTTCATCTTTAAGATAACAGTAAAAAAAGTACATATATACTTAAAGAAAAGAAAACTACAACCTTTGTAACTTTCGCTGTACCTTTATATTGTATTGGACTAATGTTCCGCCACTAGGATATCGGCAATATTCGAGGCCCTTCAGCTCTTGAGATGAGAGTGTTGCAAGTTCCAGTTTCCAAGAGGATGAAGATACAACTGGAGATATTTTTTTGGAACATCTTACAACAGCTCCTCTTCGACAAGAAGCTCCCATGAGCACGTTCAGTGCCTCTTCCTCTAGAGCTGTCGGCTCGGCAGACTAGCGCCATTATTCAGGAACTCTCGTGGTGACGTGTTTGTTCCCAGTAACACGCGGTATCCGACCTATTAGCTACTTTTTGTTTATGCGGTGCCCAGAGTATGAAAGGCTCTGCAGACTTACTCATGGCGTCTTGCATATTTGCCGACGTTTTCTGACTTGCACGGCAGTTTATGTAGGTGATTGTTTATTTATCTATTTTGTTTAATTAACTTTACTTATCACCTCTTCTTTCCGCACGGCCCCCCCCCCCCTTTTTTTTATACATGGTGATTTTGTTTTGTAAGTGTACTCTACAGCCACAGGTCAATGTCAGTGTTTGAACATTTGTTTTATTTTTAAATTATTAATTTATCCAGTTACACATTATTTTTTCTGTAGCTATGAAAAAAATTTTCTTAAACGGAAATACAAAACTTGCATCAAAATATTTGTTGTATTATTTAGCCGAGAAATAAAAGCTTACAATTTAATAACATTGACATGTCATGCTTCATATGGCAATAGCTGGCAGCTAGTGTAAGGCAATTTATAGGATGAAAGACGGGAAGCGCTGCCCCTCCCTCCCTCTGCCCCTGTTGATTGACCTTCACAAGTGGATGGTTCGAAGGTGATCTGGATGTATCACCAAACCAAATCTCACATAAAAACTGAAGGCGATGCTGTGCAGTCATAGAGAAATAGTATAAAATATTTCTGAAATAGTATAAAATATTTATAAGTGAAACAAGTTTCAATAATGATTGATAACTTACATCTTACACTTGTTGCTATAAATACGTAATTGTTAAAAAAAAGTGGGAACGTGAATTATTCAGTTGCCTAATTCATCTGTAGTGTTGCAGGATATGAACATTCGGCATGCACACGTAGTGCAGTAGACAGCAATATATGACAAATAAGTTTACCCTGGTTCGAGGTAATCGTCTTTAGCCCATTCGTTAACATTTCAGACAGACGATGATATTTCATAATGATCAGGAGAGTTCTTTCGGTGTCCGCGTAGTACTGTCTGGAGACGAGAGTAAGGCAATTGGGAAAGGGCATATACAAGAGGCGAGGATGCTGTCCGTTTGTCTGTCTCCGTGTCAGTCTGTATGCAAGACCTCATCCGTCCGCTGAGAGGATTAGTAGTCCCCTCCAACTCCCAGACGGCTCTGCGCCCATTATGTTGGTCGAAAGATGAGTCTGACTCTGGCTTTGCATTCGGAGAAGAAAGTTTTGATTAGGTTATGCAGGATAATATTCAATCATTTTACTGCAACTTACAGAGGAGGTACTTAACAAGACTTGAGGCATAAATGACTTCGTTAGGTATTTGTCGGAGGGCGTTTCAATATTGTCAGAGTGCATTCGAACGCAAGTGTGACTACTATTTATCGGAGACAGCTATTCTTATTTCCAGCCGTTTTACGGCCCGTGGCCGAACGAGAATTGGCTAACTGGACAGTCCTTGACCAATGAGAATTAAAGGCGATTCCCGTGACAATTGTGATTGGTCGCACTGTCCCCTCATACAGCAATTTTCGGCAAATGGATTGATGTCATTTTCATATTCGTTTTGTAAGTCTCTGATGGTCAATATGATAGTGTTGTTACAATTCTGATTATGTTATTATGGAAACATTGTCTCTTAGCGCTGGGGGGAAAAGTCATAGAAACACGAGGGACCCATTGTTTATATATATTATGGGAGAATGGACTTTGGAAAGACCATCGGCCGCGGGAAGTCGTTCCAAAAGAGGAATGATGTCATGCGTGTTTTTTTTTTTCTTTTTTTATTTCTTAGAAAGTCATTCCAGTTGTTTCTCAAAAAGATGTACAGGAGCCAATACCTTTGGCAGAAAATGTAGGTCGAAATGTGAGTGAAAACGGATGCAATTCGCAATAGCAAGGAAGTGATGTGGACGATGAAGTGAACAGAGGCGACGTTAGTCTTTTTGAGCTGTAGAGCTTGATTGATCTAAACACTGGGACAGTAAGGAATCTGAAACTGCCGAAGAGTAAGGCCATTGGAGTCACGTTCAGGAGCAAGTACAGGAAAGAGATAAGGGAACAAACAGATTTCAATGTTTACATTTGCGTAAATATACTTTTCACAATCGTAATATTGATGTTCACGATATTAATACGTCTGATTATCATTAATTTTTTTGCGTATTCTTACTTTACAATTTTAGCTTTAATGCTTGCAACCATCATCGAGTTATTTCAGCTAAGATGATGCAATACATGATATAGTTTTTTTTTTTTTTTTACCATATATGCCACTGACAGATCGTGAGTGTATATTGTAGAGATTTTCTTATCACTTTAAACTGCAATGAGATGCAATTTTCTTTTTTAATGGAATTTGAAGTTAATATTTCCTTACGCTTATCCATATGTACTATCTTTGGCATAAACTTTCCTTGTACAGTCTGCCTGTTGATGAAAACAATTCCATTTGAGTCATTTGTTGAAGTCTTCTTTGAGACTATACCAAACTCCTTTTGGCAATATCAAAACCGCATTTCCATCCCGTACCGTACCGTAGTAAAACAGTCTTATGAAAATTAAAAGGGAACGAAACAGAAATGTGTGTGTGTGTGTGTGTGTGTGTGTGTGTGTGTGTGCGTGTGTGTGTGAGAGAGAGAGAGAGAGAGAGAGAGAGAGAGAGAGAGAGCAAAATGAAGGGGAAGGAAATAAAGGAGATAATCAAAGAGGGAGAATGTAAATGTGTAAGGGAGTGAAGGGATATTTGGAAAATAAAGATACATCCAGTCTATATGTTAGTGGGGCACTCCATGTCAATGGTTTTTAGCATTCTGTCCAGTCATCTGGATTTTTGGGAAGTTTGGTGCTTGCAGATCCTTTTGCTTTCTTCCTCACCTCCGGGGTCTGCTGCTGGTCTCTGCCCCTCTGCAATGCATGCCATTGTTAGTGTCAGTGTCTCTGTCTATGAGTGCACTGAGTGTCCTGCTTATCTTGACCTTTGGGGCTCTCTGGGGTTTAAGTTGCTCTGGAATCCTTTTTGGGAATGGTGCTGCTGAACGTAGCAGTTTCCAGGCAAAACTCAGGTTTCGCATCCCTGTTGATCTGTTGGTCTTTTAATGCTGGATATAGAGATAAACTTTACCTGATTGCAAGGCTTTGGTTAAAGGGCAGAATGAGGTTAATTTACATGAGGCTCTTTTATGGTGTACAACCTATAAAAGATAAAGTGCAATTGTGGAAGCGTTAAGAAGGTAGAAGTGGTCTGCAAAGCCACAGTTAAAGGTTTGGGAAATTTGGATTCTCACCCAACTTCAAGTCAAGAAAAACTGGAAATGCAGATTACTAAGGTGAGGATGAGTGATTAACCCTCGAGTAGAAATGATGCAAGTATGGTGATAAAGCTACTTTAGTATGATGAATGCCACTCTTAAGGCGGAATTCTACCGAGGCAACACAGGCAACATGTAGCATTCGATGACTGGCTTTCAACAACGAGACATGACGCCTGCGACAAGGCAACACCGTGATTGTTTGTAGCATGATGTATGCTATGTTGACTGTTGAATGCCACAAAACCTTTTCCACCAATCCGACAAAAACTAATGTCAGCAGACGGTCGCTCCTGCTCCACATTTAGTGCTGTGTTCTCATGCGCACCAAACAATCTTCTGAATAATAATAATAATAATAATAATAATAATAATAATAATAATAATAATAATAATAATAATAATAATATAATAAGAGCATGAAAAGCTACTGTGACCTATTAAACAACGCTGATAAAAATTACATGTTACTCGAATGATTTATTTAAAAAAAACTCATAAATTACTGCACAAAGCTACGATAAAATTTGGAATAATGGAAATTGTTCATTTATGTAGAATAAAAAGTCAAATTCCAACATCGGCATTTCATTTTTTTTTAAAAACGTAACGTGAAGATTGGTTACTCATGAGAGAGAGAGAGAGAGAGAGAGAGAGAGAGAGAGAGAGAGAGAGAGAGAGAGAGCAATGAAAACTGCCGTTTCTAGCACCATCTTTTGTGTGTGTGTGTGACAGAGAGAGATAGAGAAGAGCCAACGAGAGCATTTGCCACTGTTATAGTACGATATCTTGAGAAAAAGAGAAAGAATCTTCCCTCCAAACAGACTCACATGCATGAGTGCGCAGTAGGCTACGCAAGTTCTTGATTTTTTTACTAGTTAAATTTCTCTGCTAATCCTCACAGTGCATCTAGTTTAGTATGGTTATTCTAGTAATCTGTCAAGCATCTATCCCATAGAACAACAAGTTTCCTACATTCTTCTGTAAATAAGCTCTACGGTTTTTTCTTGCGACCAATTCATCTTGTTGCTTTCAACATCGAATCCTTCTTCCCGCGACTGATGGGAAGGCGCTCAACACTAGACAACAGGCTAAATCTTGTCGCATGCGACGGGTTACCCGGCAGCAAGTTGCCCTCTGTCTCATGCCACACAGTTGCGTGCTACATGTTCCTTTCTGTGGAATTGGTGAAAACACACTTGGCGTATGCGACAGTGTAGCATGGTCATATGTTGCCAAAAAGTTGCCTCGGTGGAACCCCCGCTATTAACCGAGGTAACATTTTGGCAAGATGTGGCATGCTACATCGTCGAACGTTCAGCAACTGAAGCCCAACGTTCTTCAGTGTATTGAGGAAAGAAGGGAGCAGAATGTAGTATTGTTAGTAGTACTGTCAAAGAATTAAGCATTCATGGTCATAACAAAAGGGATAATGCCAAGCCTTTTCATCGCCCTCACCATGGAGAGTGGGAGGTTTGCTGTCTGTCCAGAGGAATGTAAGAAGTGCCCCTTCAAGAAGAGAATATGAGTGAACTTCCTGCAGTTTTCTTAGAAAGAGAAACCAAAGTGTGCAGGTCAGCAGAGAGAGAGAGAGAGAGAGAGAGAGAGAGAGAGAGAGAGAGAGAGACCAGCAGAAGCAACACATTCCTAGAAAGGCAGAGAAAGTTAGTGATTGCAGAGGCTTCAGCCATGAAGTATCACTCTCTTTACAGGACCTCGAGACCGAGCCTTTATGAACATTGGAACCAAACTATTTCTCCTGAAAAATGCTGTTGTGCCCTACAGCAACATTTGGTTAATCAATGAGTTAGTACTATATCATGAGGTCATGATCAGCACCTAGATAAAGACAGGCTCATTTGTTGTTGCCTTAGTAGACATGGAACTATTAAATGGGGTCCAACTCCTCATAGTACCAGAAATACATGTAATATAGGTAATGGAAGAAGTGGTTGCTTACCTGAGAACTATAATTATCTATATTAGCACCGAGGGATGGACACTGGGAGCAATTATAAATTCTTTCCAGCCTTCAGCTGATGGTGCCATAACTGTAAATTTAGGAAGAGTGATTCCGGTCATGCCACAGTTGTTGGTCTGGAACGCACGTGTCATGGGTCTGTCTAACATTTGAAGCAAGTTACGTACAGTATCGTTATCTTGGGGTGGTGGAATACTATCACAAATTGTATAACAGTTATTTTGCTGTAGACTCATGTGGAATTTGCAGGGAATAATATTTGTTAAAAGGGATCTGAGTCTTAGCATGCTTAAAACTCCTGATTTTAATGAAGCAATTGAAATTGCTTAAGATTTAGACAATAATCTTGGGTCTGGTACCATCAAACTGCAGGAAAGCACCATGTTTGCCTGGTGCTGCTCAGCATGTTGAATACACCAGTAAAAAGTTTGATTAATGATGCAATAACTCCGAGGCTGCTAGAAAGGAATTATTTTCATTAACGCTAGCTGCTATGTAGTATATTTCAGGTAATAAGTCTTCCGCTAAATTGGATCAGTAATAGCAACAGACGTTTGTTAAACTGGTCCTGCGCATACTGAAGTCTGACTCCAGAATCCAGCTCTTCCCTGGTGACCGTGACGAGAAGAATCAACTAACTTGTCAATCTTTTAAAACTTTGTGCAATTATTGTCTTAACGATCATTGAGGAGCTCCCTATTCTACCCAGTAATTTGAACATTAAGAGAACTGACAATTTTCTCCTGGAAGATCTTGAAATCTATTTTTAAGGCTAAATACACTGATTTATGTGTAAAAAAAAGATATAGCACAAAGATTAGAGAATTAATTAACACACACAAACACAGACAATATATATATATATATATATATATATATATATTTGTGTATGTGTGTGTATGTCTGCGAATGGTTTTGAAGTTCATTAGGTATTATTAGTTACACCTGACCAATGAGGGGCCTGAGGCGATTCTCAGCCGGGACGATGGTGAGCTATGGGAGGGGATGGCGGTTGTGATTTAAGCTCGTTGCCTGAAGAATGCTGTTCTTCTGTTGATTTAAGTAATGTATTGTTTACTTGGCATGTTTTCGACGATAGGGGTTGCAGCTAGGGTGGAAAACGGTGTGGAGATAACAACCTTGCTGAAATCCTGTGTGTCAAAAACTCTGGAGTAAGTCATCCAGAGGGAAAACAGCATATGACTTGAGGTAATTGTACTTCGAGATCTGAAGACAAGAGGCAGTGGAAGATGATCATTAGACTATGGCTAGGAGTCAATTCTGAACATGAACACACAGTGAAATGTTAAAAATGAATCATATTTATAAAGAATTGAAGAAATTCTGTAATTTATGTGATTTTTTTTAACGGCGTATTTGCATATCCAATATGATTTTGCATAATGTACTATAATAGATTCACATCGACCGTGCATCTGATGTCTAGGCCATTCCTTTACGACGCTCCTGATCGGCTGTTGATAAGCTAGTTACAGCCCACAGGGCTGGAAACTCTCAGTCTCGCTCGAGAGTTCACATAGGCAGGATGTACAGCAATGCTCAGAACTCATGCTACATATCTGCATAAGATTTCATTCAAAATTCACTAACTGGCAGCCTATATGCTCCACATTTATCTTTTCTTTCAATGTGAAAACACGATTATTGCATACAATAAGGCCATGATAATTTATGTTTCATAAGAGTGAAATCTGTCATATATTTCATTACTGTAAGAAAATGTCACGTGTAGCCAGATTTCAGAAAAAAAAAACACGAAAACATTTTCAAGATTGTCGTTCACATATCGCTGATGCATTTCACCAAAACGAAGTCATCATCAAACCTCAGTTTAAAAGTTAAATAAAAAACAAAATAAAAAAATGTCATAGCATTAGTATTGTTTGCAAAGCACATAAAATTTGAAATAGTCCTATTTGATTGCTTTTACACCTCAACACTGAAAAAAAATGTAATTATGTATATACACTGATTTAAATATAAATATGTACATACGCAAGTAGAGTGCGCCCAATAATATCAACGTGTGAGGGGAGCGTGTGTGGCGCAACCATTGGAGTGTCGGCGCAACAACAGCCATCAGGTGTAACAGGTCTACAATGAGTAGCGACAATGAAATTATTTTGAAAACATTTATTTTATATTTGTAAGAGGAATATTTGGATTTTCTTACAAAATTATTCGTCATATTTCTTGAATACTTTAAAGATGATGGCATACTAGCAAATATTCGCCTATGCAAATATTCTTTTGTCAAAGCGAAGATTTTGTTACTAGGCCTAGGTGTGTTAGATTTCTTTACTTTACACTTAGCATTCACATCTGTCTATTAACAATTTGTGGCCATAAAGCAAATGAGGTTATCTACACATTCTTGCACTTCGAATTACCTTATGAAAGAATAAATTATCCACCAAAAGCGAGCAGAGGGACTTTTAAGAAAATAATATTTTAAGCCAGTTGAAAAAGTGTTCTATACACCTTGATATTAATACTTCTGATATTTCGATTAAAGCCATTTTCTCCATATAATCAAAATCTTTATCGTCTTTTATTCCTCAAAGAATAGGTAATCTCTACAAATAAATTCATTATATAACAGAGATTACATCTCAGAAGGCTTAGATTGTTCTAGGGCCTATCATTTTGTAACATCCAGGCTACTCGAACACAGCCTATAACTTCAACATTCAAAGAAAACTTGTTGTAATTCATACTCCTATTTTGAAAATTAAGATTAAGAATATTAATTTCTCTCTTATCTTCGTGTAGTCAGGTGTTGTTCACATGATCACTCGATGACGTCATCATCATGATCACACCCCTCGATAGAAGAAGTCTTATGGGGAAAAAGAATATTAAGACTTCATTGTCGTCACTATCATTATCACCATCACCCTTTTTATCCTATAGTCAACTATATGAAAAAAATCGTCACTTAGATATTGATACCTTATGGAGGAAATTCATTTATCCCATAGATTTTTCTTTCCTACAATCAGTCTTCCTATATCATTCCTTTTTTAATACTACTACTATATATTATATATATATATATAATATATATATATATATATATATATATATATAATATATATTATGATTTTATTTTTCTTCATAATTCATATATCATTATAATCCTTAATTAAATCATTGGCTTGAAGATATTTAGCGATGAAATTCGTAAACACTCCTTTTCTGCAGGTAAAACTGAGGTGTAAGGAAAGTTATAATTTTTGAAAGAGAGGTCGGAAAATACATCTTGCCTATGTGAACTCTCGAGCGAGACTGAGAGTTTCCAGCCCTGTGATTGGCTTATCAACAGCCAATCAGGAGCGTCGTAAGGGAATGGCCTAGACATAGTGGAATCTCTTCCAATATGCTGAGATACAGATTATGTGTAGCATGTGAAAAAAGGAAAAAATGCCCATTCCGAAGCAAGGAAAAAATATTTTTCTTTTCTGCTACAGCAGTGATTTTACAGCCCACATGGCATTATTTGACACACAATGCTCGTGTAAAGCTTTCCTGTACTTTGCCGTCCACAAATCTCCACACACCACCCCTCCAGCCTAACTTCTCAGCTTTTCTGCCCGAGTGCGACTGGGTTTTCCTCCAACTATTCTGATGCCCACAGGAGCCCACCCCAGTGGAGGAGTTAAGGTGGAGGGTGGGGGCACCTGGGTCACGTGGCCCGCCTCCCTTGGATAGAAATAATAGAGCATTGTTTTCTTTCAATAAATCATTGTTAGTGGCAAAAAAAAAAAAAAATGCTTAGTTAATGACTATTTCAACAACAACTATGCAATAACTACCATTACTACCGTGTGTATGTATGTGTTTGCATACATATACGAATATTGACATATAAGTTCTGTATGTGTGTACATATTACTTATATGTAAATATAGTATATATATACATACATATATATATATATATATATATATATATATATATATATATATATATATATATATATCAAATGATAATCCTAAAGTGGGCCGGGCCCCTTATGAAAGATTTGTAGATCCGCCAGTGGCGCCCAAGCTGACGACGATCCCACGTGCTCTTCTCCCAAGTGTTGTGCGTGCTACATGTTCAAGCCATCTCTCTCTCCCTCCAACTACCACAATTTCCCTATTGGCCTCATTTCTTACGCTGTCCTGATCAAAGATTTCTAATATTCTTAATAAATTTCGTTTTCAGGTTAACAAAGCCTTGCGCAGATAGCTTTAATGTACTAGTGTAATTCATATACCCAAGGCAATACAGATAGTGCTAGATCTATGCATACTCTTACATTTGTACGAAGCTTGACTCTGTCTGACTTCTTAATTTTGTTCAGCTTGGCCAATTTTTTATTTACCACATTCAGTTTCTCTAAATTTCACCTCAAGAGCGTCCATAATGGATATCTTTGTTCCTAAATATTTGAAATTTCAACATCAATAATACCTCCTCCTCATAATGTTATTTTATCTCTTTATAAAAACTGTCCTCATTTTTTAGATTTATTTTGAGTCCCGTCTCTCTAGATATACGATGCATTCCATTAAACAAGCGTTGTATATTTTGTGGTTTTTGCTGATTAAATCACCATTATACTCACATTCTAAATCTGGTGACGTTCTATCATTACTGCGATCTACACCTCCTCTTTCTCCTCTGACTGTATATTTTAATTGTTAAAAATATGTAAAGGAGAAATAAGAAAGGTAAAATAATATTCCCCAGCAGCACTCTATTATTTACGGCAAATTCATTTCACAAGACTCCATCAGCGTGATCTTTGCAACTGCTTCGTTAATGGACGTTTCAATTAGATTTAACAGGAATGCCATAATGCCATAGGGGCTTCTATAATATTGTCTAAGGACCCTATCAAATGCTTTCTTGTGAAAAATAAAAGCCATTAGAATGTAATCTTTAAAATCCATACATTGTGCACAGTATGTCTTGAAACAATTATTTGATATTTGTGACCCTGCTTGTTCTGAAACCAGCTGGTTCATCTCTAAGGTTTTTATTGATTCATTCATCAGCCCATTGAAAATAAGCTTATCGAGTATCTTCATTCAAACCAACGTAAATACAATGCCACATTCAGTCATGTCAGCTTTCTTAGGTACCCATCCTATGACCTCCAATTCCCAATTAATTGGCTTTGTCTCTTTTTTCCACATTCTGCAAAAAGGTTTATTAATGGTATATGAGATGTCATTTCAGCTCCAGTTGAAATCGTGTCCTCAGTGATTCTATCATAACCTGGCATTCTCTATCTCCTAAGTTTCTTTATTATCAGTTTTACTTAAAAAACTGTAAATCATTTCATAAGTAAGTTCAAATTGGCTTCAGTCTCTGGTAGGGCAATCAAAATATCACCCTCGCTTCACTTGATCATGACATTGCAAAAATATTCCTCTCTCATTTGTCTTTCTTCCTCTGATGATATTGCTGACGTACCTAATTTTGATCGGTATTTTTCTCCATTTTGATTCACCCATGGATATCTCATAAATAATTCTTTGGACTGCTGTACACCAATGTCACACCTCAAATATATGGTTTGTTGACATAATCAACCTGTTTTCCAAAATAATCTTTTATCTTTTATTGTCTCTTGATCTTCATTTAACCCTATTATCTCGACTTGAGTAATTCATACATTTTACTTTGAGTTCTTCATCTCCTGTCCGAAATTGTTCACTTGTACTTTTGACTTCTGTCTGTCTGTCTGTCCCTCATTGTACACCAGGTCTTACCCAATAACCAAGGTCTCGTCTTGTTACCTCATATCCCAGTACTTCCTTTCAAGCCGACTGATGTACATTTATGATGTCCATTGTCAAACCAGCAGTACTAAGTCATTGTCTGCTCCTTTTCTGGTATAGCTTGTAGAAGGGTTACTGTATAAAACCTTGAGACTGTCAACTTTTTTTGTTTGGTGTATTTGATTTCAACTTTAGACTGCCAGCATGTGCCCGCCCTGTAGTTCCTAATATTTATGTGTTTTTTTCCTCAGCTGATGAATGGCCATGTCCTCTAGGTGGTTTCTAAGACTGTCATCTGCATGTTTATGGAGTTCTTGCTTAACACTAATGCTGGGTGAAAGCGAACACCAATATAAAGTAGGTTCTTACAGTGTAATCTTGTGGAATGTTACAAAATAAACAAGGAACACAAATTAGGTATAACCATTGGGACGATCTCCGGAAGCAACTGCATTGCCAAAATGATGAGATATCATTATCGCTTTACATACAATCCAAGGTCTAGTTAAGCATAAACATATGAATATTATTATCATAAAAGAGGTATTTGAATGGTGTATGATCATAAGAATATAATATTCGATATAAGGGTACATGAGAATAAGTGCAATGAATAATAATTGGAATATAAGCAAAGCCTTTCTCTTATGACGTACCACGAAATCTTCCACATACCAACACCATCTGAGGAAGCCCAAGTGAATTTATAAAATCTTTTTTGTTGGAAAATAGTTCATCCAAATACCAATTTATTTACAGCAACAAATGTACTAAACTGTAACCAGTTTTTATTTTCAGTCCCCATACTTTAGACACTGCAAAGTGTTCCCACCAACAATTTTCATGTTACTTTCGGGTATTTTATTTTTGATATTCTGCACTTGCATAGAAAATTCAACTTTTATTTCTTTGTTCTATGTATGAGGTAAAAGTCATAGAGGATTCACTGGCTAAATGAATTAAAGGTTAGCTGGTTCTTAGTAACATTTAGTTCCAAGCTGACCAAGACCAATGACCCAGGCCGTTTCCTGTTGATTTTCGACCAAGTCTCCAGAGAATATTTAGGCGGAGAGACACTTCTCTCAACGCCTTACTTAACCCTGTCCGTCATCCCACTGCCAATAGTTTCTGGTGTTCCTCTGCAGCAAGTCCTCTCTTTTCATTTTGGGGCCAGCCTTTGCACAACGGGGTTGCAACCTGCAAGGCAACATGTGCTCACACCATGAGCCCGGGGCCCTCATCCTACACACCATATCGATCTGGTGCTCATTATGAAGTGATACACAAATTCCAGTCGCATGCAGAATACCTCAATATAGCTGCTTATTAACTTATAGAGGTTTCTCAGGCTGCCTGCCTTATTAATGCACACAAGTTTCTGAAGTGCCTGCCTCCAAATTCTTTTCTTTTCTTCTCTTTTCTTTTTTCATCTCGAAACGTTAAGAGAGCTGTCTACCACAGCTGTGTGCACAGCCAGATTTGCCTTACAAAGCAGCTATATTAGAAGTGTTCAGTACATCTCCTGCCAAAGTGAATGAATCAGCAAAGATGAAATTCATCAAATGTCGTCAGCCCTCTCTCTCTCTCTCTCTCTCTCTCTCTCTCTCTCTCTCTCTCTCTCTCTGTTGTCGTGTACGAAACTCTTCCAGTGTGCCACTTCTATTGTTGGTTTGTAGAACGCTGTCTTGGGATGAAATTTTCTTGTTGAAAATTGTTATGATGTTTCTTTGCCTTAGGTATTGGATTGGGATATAAAATTCAGTTACAAAGACCAAGTGATGGGACCTATGACGTCATTTATCGGTGAAAATAATGTTGCAGCAATTGTTAGGGTGGAGAGTAAGATGGAAGAAAAAGAATATGAAAGGAGGTAGACTAAAAGGAATGAAAAGGGTGGCAGGTAAGGGCCTCAAGCGGCGTTGCAAAGAAACTTAGGCAATGCCTACAGCGCACCGAGTGAGGCGCACTGACAACACTTCTCTCTCTAAAGAGTTGCATTAGCCATTCACAAGACCAATGATATTTACCAAAAAATTTTTTTACTTTTGTTAATCATATTGATTACCGCCAATAATTCTTCACTTTGATAACTATCAGACGCTGACAAGTACAGTTTCTGGATATACTTGTGAAAATGGATAAATCACACTTCCGAGGAATCTGATGAAGGTGCCAACCTACATTCACCTTCTGTGACAGGAAGGAGGCTGTCTTATTTGCGCGCAGCCACTAGACCGTGCGCGCAGCATACTTGGTGATCGGGTAATGCCGTCCTGTGTTTCGTAGTTTTGAGGCAATGCCGTTTTATTGATGAGTCCATCTTGTTACGTTTGTCAAGCGAAAATTCCGCTATTCACACGTGGACACTTTTGGTAGACAGCAGAAAAAGATAAAATATTTGTCTGACTTGAGAGCTGGCTCATCATCAAGCATGTTTCCCCACGAGGTATTTTCTTATACGGAAAAAACCTACTAAACTCCTACGTAAGCTTTGTTTGTATCGTTGACGTCTAAGAGGTACAATAAATGTGTTCTGATATAAAGGTAAAGACGTATTTTAAAGGTAAACTTTATATTTTGTTCTTAAATTCATTTTTAGTGTCCATGCCAGAAAACTAAAACAACTGATAACGTTAATTTATTTTAAATTAAATGAGCCTTTAAATTCTACACGTTGGCTGCTTATTTAGACTTAAAAACCGAAATTCAGATCGCATGAAAACATTTCTTTAATGACACACAAAGAGAAAATGCGGTTTCATTTAATAGTTTTATATAGCAAATGCTTCCTTCTATAGTGAGCGGCCTACAAAGGAAAACAAATCAATCCCTTTGGTTTATGGGAGTTGCTAAAGAAAACCAAAATTAGCTTCCATAAGGGAGGCTTTACTCTTCCACGTAGTATTTGATTTGCTGATGAGGGCTGGAGATAAAAGGGTTGCGGACAAGCGGAATGGCGATTTTATGAATTATGATGATTCATCGCAGACTAAAATCGATGCTCAGGGGATTCTGGGTAACGGCATTGTTGGTGGCTCTCACGGAATGACTCGTTCTATGTAAACTTCAATGAAAGGAGAACGAGGCGAAATGGAAGCAATTTAGAGTAGAAGAGTTAATTAAATATCTTATTTTGAGAGAGAGAAAAAAAAAGCTTTATTAAAAAAGAAGTAAAACTATTCTTGGATTATTACCATAATCGAATTCTTTTTCCTTGGAAATCTTCTCAAGGCTATTTTCAATCCTTGGCGAAAGCGTGAGTCATTTTTGTGTGGTCTACAAGAAACTGTCCTTGGGAAACGGGGCGCATATTCTATGAAAATCCTTCATCCCCGTTACAATACCAGTTTAAAAAACCAGTACATACAATAAGAATCGATGAACTCATTGAGAAGACTTTACAAATTAAAACCACGTGCTGAGCCATAATCAAGTCCGCCGGTCGCGCACTGCCTTCCACTAATGGCAATCATTCACCGCCTAAATTCAACTCTTCCCCACTTCCCTCCCTCAACAATGTAGTACTGTGCTTTGTCCCCAACTCCTCCTTTCATCTCATCCCCTTGTCTTCCAAACCCATATTCGATTGTCGGCTGGTTACTGTACCTACTCCGTCCCTCCCTCCCTCCCTCTCTCCCTCCCTCCCATGATGAACGACGGCAGCCCCACACCCCGTCATGGGCTCCTGTCCCTGAGTCGTGGAAGTACAGCCAATTATACAAATTGTTTCACACCACAAAAGATCGATGATGCTGAGGCAACTTGTACCAATCAGTTTATATTTATGTCAACGCCATCAGCGATACATCCTCCACTCAGGGTTATCAGGTGGTGCCACTGTTCGCTCTCATCAAGATAATGGCATAAGGCGCCTCATAATGATTCTGTCTTAGAATTTTTTATGTCATCTTCCAATAGCTAGAACCTTGATGTAAATTTGTTTTTTAAGGAGTTTTAATGATCAAGCTTAGTATCCTGTTTAGTCCTTTTAAATGAAAGGATCGTCAGTTCTGGAAACGAATGTGAATGATCACAATTTCGGAAGAGCATTTATCTCGGCGTGTTTCAAATGATCTATCAACAGTCAGTTGTCATCAAAGACGGAAAAGGAAATATCTGTCACAGGAATCATGACATAAAACGAAGACGGCCTGCCTGGTTGTGACAACCATCTTTTAAACCCATAAGAGGAAAGAAGGGATTTGGGGAGGTGTGGAGGCTGGAGATGAAGAGGCAATTCACGGTGACTAAGAAGCCTATGCGCAAATGAACAATGGCTAAGCATCAGGTCCATCAAAGGTGCACATTGAAATGTTGAAGGTACTTGGTGCAGAGGACTAAGAAAGGGTACTAGAACTAGTTGTTAAGGGCACTGTAGGAAGAGGAGGAGGGGGAGGAGGAGAAAGAGCGATGCCAAATGGCTGGGAGGAAAGTCTGGATGGGAGGCAGTCTAGAATGCGGTAATTGTATTGGAATCAAGCAGACAGGACATTTGTCGATGTTTTAGAGAGAATGCTGGATAAGATATGACAAGCAACTGTGAAATCTGGAGGAAAGCAGTTGTGCTAGAATAGAGGGAGAGATACAATTGATCCCTGTGAGGCAGTCACAGGAAAAGAGGCTGTGAGGTGACCGGACATTCAATGACTGCGCAAGAAGGAACTCGATGAGATACCAGGGGAGGCAACATTTGGGTGTTTGAAAAAGAGGACAGTGCCAGAAAAGTTGGTTAGGTTGGTTGAAATGTTGATTGAAGTTAGAATCGGTTTACCTCAAGGATCGTCACTTAGCTCATTTCTCTATCTCTGTACAGGTTATGGAGGTACGGAATGAAAGGATTAGGAATGAAACTATATGCGGGTGAGAGTGAGATGATGGTGTCCAGCAAACAGGGAAGCGATGGGTCACTTATATTCCCAGATGAAAGAGGCCCAGATTTAAAGCGGGGGAAGAATTTCTAGTACTTAAGATCTACTTTGAAGCGAAAGGGGGTGGGGGGGTGGGGGGGGGGGGGGGAGGGGTGGAAGGCTGAGGTTGCAAAGCAAGACAGAAGCAACAGGGGTATTGCACGATAAAGGAACGCAACGTGAACGAAAAATAAAGATTTACTGTAATATAATCAGACCAGTGACGATGTATAGTTCAGAAATATGGGCATTAAGAAGAAAGGAAGAACTAAACTGTGCCATAAAGACTCAAGCAAAAGGACCCCTCGTGGTCTGTCAGTCGCTCTATAACCATTTTACCTTTGCAGTAAGTAGTGTTGAAATCAAACTTAAAAATTGCTCCTTTCTTTATCTTTTCATAGATAGATCTACTTTTCTTAAAATATATCCTTACTACCCTTATAACTCTCCTTTATAAAAATGAAGTGCGAAAGCTGAATAGGAAAGAAAAACGAGGTTAAAGAAGAGATAAGTTAGGCTAGTTATTTGTTTGGAATAATATATAGAATTAAAATAGAGTGAGGAGAATTGAAGGGGTCATAACTTTGGAGACGCGTCAAATACGGCCAGAAGAACTGGCAAAGGTTAAAAAATGGATAAGAACCTTTGAAGACTTATGTATATGCACTCACATGCACATACGCACACACGCAAATCTAAAGAATATATATATATATATATATATATATATATATACACATTATATATACATATATATATATATATATATATATATATATATATATATATATATATATATATATAAATAATTATCACTCGAACCGTGATCCATTTATATATCAATTCAAGCTACAAATGTCCTTTAATATCTAAAGTCACTTTACCTCAAATGATATATTTTTCATATATGTACCGAAGGGGAATTTTTTAATTGATAATAATTTCGTCCCCCCATGGGATCGAACCACCGTCCAAGTGGACGGGGACGAAATCAGGACGGTCAGTGACGCTGATTGGATAGCGTCACTGACCGTCCTGATTTCGTCCCCGTCCACTTGGACGGTGGTTCGATCCCAATGGGGGGACGAAATTATTATCAATTAAAAAATTCCCCTTCGGTACATATATGAAAATATATCATTTGGGAGGTAAAGTAAATTTAGATATTAAAGGACATTTGTAGCTTGAATTGATATATATATATATATATATATATATATATATATATATATATATATATATATATATCTAAGGATCCACAGTAATATGCTTCATTAGCAAGACAATGCATTTGAAAAAATATATGCAAAGGTTATACCTTCCGTTCAACTTTCTGTGGTTCCTTCTGTACATAGCTGAGAAGCATGATGCGGTGATATTCTAATAATATATATATATATATATATATATATATATATATATATTATATATATATATATATATTATCATATATTGCTACTTTCAAAATGCATATATCCCCTCTTTGACCTGTATAAAGTATTGTGTATAAGATTGTGCAACATTTTTTCAGATTCCTAGATAGCTTAGAGTTAGGATGTTTTAAATGTGTGTTCAGATTTCGCATAACATAGTTTATAAAAAGAATATATATAACGTAGAATGTAGAAAGAGAGAGATATCTTTGTTCGTTCAAAGCTAGAGTTTGCTTTCCTAATCTGTCAACACGTTTGATTAGGGACCTCGAGTCTTCATTGTGTTTTGGGATTCTGTCATCACATATGATAAGGGACTTCTGCTTCGGTCGATCGAGTCGAGTACGTTTCTTTTTTGAACAGACTGGTCTCATACGCGAATGTCTTTGTCAAAGCCACGTGCAGATTACACATTTTGTATGTAAAATTGCGTAAGATTTCGAAGATTCTAGAAAGAATTGTGTCCCAAAACGTTTTTGTGTCATCTCCTGTCCAGCTTCCGTAAGGGAGAAGTTTTTCATTCGGGCTTAAAGACTCAAACCATTCACATGTCTCTCTCTCTCTCCTCTCTCTCCATCACATAGTACTTTTGATTTTAAAGTAACTTAACGATTTCATACTTATTGAATTGTCACTCATAACTTGAGAATTTCAGATTTGATATTTCTTGGAGTTTATTTAGTGTTATTTAGTTTTATTTTTATTTTTGTGGAATCTGAACAAACATTGTTGTTGTAACGGCGCCTGGTTTTGTGAAAGTGTGAAACAAGCTGCAGCAAGTAAGAAAGAGAATTGGTATACCGAAAAGGTAAAGTGTGTTATATTTTTATCAGTTGCAACTAATAACTGATAGGAACAGTGGATAGGTAAAAACTAATAACTGATGGTTACAGTGGTTTGAGAGAAACTATTTACATTTTACATATTGCAAATTTTTGTGTTTTTGTGTTTATTCATTTGAAGTGAATTTTGTTTTGTGCGTTTGTCCATTTTCTTATTGAAGTGTGCCTTTTTATTTTATATTCTGTGTGATTAATACTTTTTGAAATTGTGATATTTTCCACATTTTTCTGTATTTTCATTTGCATTCACAATTTAATTGACTTAGTTATTTTCATTAATTAATCATTGCACATTTAATTAAATTTAACACTTGTGAATTAATTTGCATTTACAGTACTTAGAATTCTTTTCAAGTTTTATTGTTGTTTAGCACTTGTGAATTAATTTCCAAATTTCAATTATTGCCTAACACTTTTGAATTTTGATTGAATTAATTTTCTTGAATTTTGTGGTAAATTAATTTTGATTTAATTTTACTTAATTGATTCAAGAATTAATTAAGCGTTACTTTTTTTTCAAGTAACAGTAATTTTCCCTGATATTGTGAATTTCACTTATTAATTTTTGAGTTTAAAAATAAATTTCTGTATTTAAAATTTTTATAAGTGTTTTCTTTTCTAACCAGTATATTTGCATTTGATTATGTTGATGTTAGGTAGAAACATAGAGTCGTAATTAATCTGTTCTCCTTCAATTAACTTGAAGTGACTTAGAATCAGGGAAATACTTAGACTTTTAAAGTTGTTGATGGAGTGATGCCCTTTGATTAATTTAATTACTTACAAGATTACCTCACACCTGTTTTGATGAACTTAGTCTGATTTTCTGCAATACTGGTAAGTTGTTAAGGGATCACTGTTGCCTTTAGAGTATTCAGTCGTTTAGTACCTGTGAAGAGGGTTCAGGTGTCTGGCTTTTGTGAGGTAACAATTGATGAATGGTAAGTGTAGTAACCAGATCTTTGGCCACTTTCCCCCCAAGTAATTAATGGTGCCTAAAGACCCGGGAAAGCAGATTTCATTATCACTCTAGTATATACTAGTGGTGTTAGGGATATATTGATAACTTAGAGGAAAATGGCTCAGTTCAAGGTTCAGGCATTTATAGCAGCCCCTTCCATCCAAGTGTTGTCTGAAACCACTCTGACTAAAGCACAGTGGAGCGCTTTAGCAGTGGCATGTGGTGGTTATGTGTCTACTAGTATGGTAAAGGCACAAATAAGATGTATTGCTATGGAATCATTGATAAACTCTGGTAGAATAACTGATGAAGATGAGTTAGAATTGGCTCAAGAGTTGTTGAATGTAGCACGTGCTGATCTCAAATAAGCAAGCAGAAAAGAAAGAGAAAAAAGATGCAGAGTTAGAGCTTAGACGCATTGAAGCAGAAGAAAATTTGATTAAGCTAAAAATGCTTGCTGAAAGAGAGAGAATGCAAGCTGAAAGAGAAAGAATAGACAGGGAAAATCAAGAAAGAAGAGAAAGAGAAGAAGAAAAAGCAGCAGAAGAGGAAAGAGAAAGAGTAAGGTTTGAAAGGGAGATGGAATTGATAAGAGCTAGATCCACATTACCTGTAACACCGTCTAACCCTAACCAAGGTAATCAAGGCCCTGTATTTGATGTAGTAAAAGTACAGAAGTTAATCCGTAAGTTTACTGAAGAAGCTCTAGATGAGTTTTTTGATCACTTTGAGAAAGTGGCTTCAGGTATGGGATGGCCAGAAGATAAATGGTCAGTTTTGCTACAAAGTGTCTTGACTGGTAAAGGGAGAAGTGCTTATCTAGCCTTAACAGCCGATCAGTGTAAAGACTACACGGTACTTAAACGCAGTGTGCTACAAGTTTACCAGATGACCCCAGAGTACTACAATGAAAAATTCAGAAATTTAAGAAAAGATGAGAAGGGAACATTCTTAGATTATGCGTACAAAGTGAGAAGGTGTTTCAAACGTTGGTTAGAAGCTGCTAAAGTTAACACTTTTGATGAGTTAGAAGAGTTACTTGTTCTTGAACAGTATCTTAAGGGAATTCCTGAACATATAAGAGCCTATTTGAGAAAGAGAGAGGTGGGGAAACTTGACAAAGCTGCTACACTGAGTGAAGATTACAATATAATCAGTAGTAAATGTAATTACAATGTCAAGTACCAGAGTCAACAATGCCCAGGTTTTAAGTCTTATCCAAATAACAGGAACAAATTTAATGGGAAACCTACAAGTGGTACTACTAAGAGTACACAAGGTAATACAACTCAGCAAGCAAATGTGAAATCATTGATCTTTGTGGTTAGAAGAATTGTTCCAGGGAAGTGATTTTTTCCCATAGTGCTGACCAAGAAGATATTTCCCAAGAAGATGAAGAAGATGACGACGATGAAGACGAAGAACCTGATGTTCCTGAAGAGACTCCGAGTAGTCAAAATGTTACTGAAGACAGTAGTGAAACTACAGTAGCTGAGTTAGCAGATATTGAGAATTCAACCCTAGAAGTTGGTCAAGTGACAAGAGAGAAGCTAATGGACTTGCAGAAGAAGGATGCATCGTTAACTGATTTGTTCTTCAGAGTTGTTGATCGAGAAGAGATGCAACAAACTCCTACCTGTTATTATCTGGAAGGAAAGTGGTTGGCTGATGAGGAAGTATACACCAATACCAGATATACCATGACAGATTCTGTTTGGGGCGAATATCATCAAATTTTGATTCCATATCCGTTGAGGAAGCAAGTGGTTGCAGTAGCTCATGAGGCTGGACATATGGGAATCAGGAAGAATGTGAATATCATGAAATATTTTTTCTGGCCTGGACTTCACAAGGATGTTAGCAGATTCTGTCGTGAGTGTCATACCTGCCAGATAGCTGGAAAACCGAATGAAACCATCAAGAAAGCCCCCCTACAACCTATAGAAGTTAGAGGAGAACCCTTTAGCAAAGTGATTATAGATATGGTTGGACCACTGCCGAAGATCAAGAAAGGAAATGAGTATTTGTTAACATTAATGTGTCCTGTGACAAGATATCCAGAGGCAATCCCTGTTAGAAACATATCTGCCAAGATAGTTGCTGAAAAACTCGTGGAGTTTTTCTCAAAGTTTGGTTTACCAGAAATAGTACAAAGTGACAGAGGAACAAACTTTACTTCAAAGTTATTCCAGGATGTGATGAATTTGTTAGGAGTGAAACAATAGTTATCCACTGCCTATCATCCAGAAACTCAAGGTGCCTTGGAAAGGTTCCACCAGACATTGAAAAGTATGCTGACAAAGTATTGTTCTGAGTCAGCAAGAGAATGGAATGTTGGTTTACCATTAATGTTGTTTAAAGTTAGGAATGCTTATCAAGGAAGTATGGGATGTTCACCTAATGAGATGATTTTTGGAAAAGAAGTTAGAGGACCACTTAAGATTCTTGCAGAAAATTGGGAAGAAAATTAAGAGGAAAGCCAAGGAGAGTATGTGAAGAACTTAACGAAAAGGTTGAAAGAGAATAGAAAATTCTCTTTAGAAAACTTGAAAATGAGTCAAGAGAAAATGAAAAAGAGATTTTATGCTAAGGCTAAGCTAAAAAGTTTTAGTGTTGGTCAACAAGTGTTAGTGTTCTTACCTGTCAAGAGATTTCCCCTCACTAATAAATTTCAGGGTCCTTACAAGATAATTCAGAAGTTAAGTGATAGAACTTATGTGATTGAAACACTAGAAAGAAGAAGAAGACAAAGGAAGATACATGTGAACCTCTTGAAACCTTATTTCTTAGAAACTAAAACTGAAACTGTGTCAGTAACCCAAACAACTTTATCTACAAAGGACGATGATGGCTACGAATTGGGAGCTGCAAGCAAGATGAATAATTCTTCAATTTTGGAAAATTTGGATGATAAACTGAAACATCTGAGTGTTGAACAAGGTGAAGACTTAAGTGAAGTAATTAGAAGTTTCCCAGAAATTTTTACAGATGTGCCTAGACGTACTGATCTGACCAAGCATAAAATCAAGATTCAAGAAGATGGAAAACCTTTCAAGCAAAGAGCCTATCGCTTATCGCCTTATCATCGAGATGTTTTCAAGAAGGAAGTTGAGTATTTGCTGCAACATGGATTAGCGGAACCCAGTTCAAGTCACTTCAGTTCTCCATGTGTGTTAGTGAAGAAACCAGATGGTTGATTTAGAATGTGTACTGATTATAGGAAATTGAATTCTATCAGTGTGGCTGATAATTATCCTTTGCCTCTTATAGATCAGTTACTTGATAATATTGGGCAAGCCAAGTTTGTTTCCAAGAGAGACTTGCAAATTGCCTTAGATGAGAATGCCAAGTTGCTGTCAGCTTTTATTACTCCATTTGGACTGTATCAGTATACTGTTCTGCCGTTTGGTCTGATGAATGCACCTGCGACATTTCAACGAGTGATGGATCAACTGCTAGGATCGATAGAAGGAGTAGGTGTATACCTAGATGACATCGTGATTTACTCTACAACGTGGGAAGAACATCTGAAGATTCTGAGGAAAGTTTTCAAGAAACTACAAGAAGCAGGATTAACAGTCAACTTAGAGAAGAGTGAGTTTGGAAAGGGGTGGTTTTAAGGCTTCACTGCCAGTCCTAGTATTGAGAGGTCGCTGGTTCGCGCCTGTCGATCGCCAATTCTATTATCGCTTAATAAATTCCCCCTCGGTTAAGCATATATGAAAATATATTAATTCCGAGATAGATAGACGGGGGATCTATATAATATATATATATATATATATATATATATATATATATATCTATATATATATATATATTACATATAATATATAATTATATATATACATGCATTAAGCCACAAATGTCCTTTAATATCCAATTCGCTCCACCTCGGAAAATTAATATATTTTCGTATGTGTTAATTCCGAGGTAGAGCGAATTGGATATTAAAGGACATTTGTACCTTAATGCATGTATATGAATCACGGTGATGTGATAAGAATTCATATATATATATATATATATATATATATATATATATATATATATATATATATATATAGATATATATATATTTGTGTGTGTGTTTTTGTATTATCTCCGTAATTTTAATGTATGTATTTATTGGGGTGCTTGTGTGTGTGTGAATTTATATGAGCATGAACATAATTTATCCAAAAATGTCGAATGCAATCCCTCTGTCTAACAAGTCAGCGGGCAGTGGTGTGTGTGACGAGCGTTGGCTGCGAGGGATGACGTCGAGAGATTGTGCGTGAAATTTGAAGCTCGATTGTGAGCTAATTTTGTCGTTGACGCCAGTTTTGTGTCGCCCCAGTAATAGAAATCATTTATACCCATATAATATACTAGTATTACATTCCCTACTAGATTTCACTATCTGTTTCAAAACGATTTATCTCTGAGGAAAATAATGTCCAAATATTCACAAGTAATACTAGTTTATTCTTCTCTACAGATCTTCTTTGGCAAACAGAGTCCTAATTCGTTGGCACTGGGAGCAATGGTCGTCGTCCCCTGTGTGGAGGATCCACTAAACAGATTTCTTCTGAAATCGATCGAGAAATAAAAAGCTCTTGAATGACTGCGTTTCAATTCTATCCCCCGACCCTCTGAATTCATCGAGCGGTCCCCAGCGGCTCGAAGCCGAATTGGAAACCGATTGAAATGTGATGCTGGTGGCAAGTGCGGTTGGATGGAGCGAGAATGAGATTCCGTGTCTAATAAAAATTTAATTGCACATGTTGCGCTTTTAGTGCCTCGGCCATTTATTTCTATAACATAACGACTTCACTAGCGTTCTCATGTGCGCAACATATTTGTAGGTACACTCGACATATTTAGATGCATTTTGACTAAAATGTTTGATTGTGGCCCTCGGGGAAAGTGATAAAATAAAGCTCATACCGCGCACGAAACAAAGACTCTAGCTGCGTGCGTCCTCAAACGAGGCGTACCATGTAACAAAGACAATAACTTGTTCGCAAGAAATGTGTATCTGTCAGACAAAAATACGACCACATTGAGTATTCTCGGGGTTCTTCGGCCGGACATAATGGTATCAACGAACAAACCTTCCCGGCCGACCCCCTTGCGCCGGCGGTCCCCAGGGAGGAAGAGGCGAGAGAAGCGAGAATCTAAATCCCCTCCGCAGCTGGACACGTTGCCTTATGGGATTACATTCCTTTGGAGATGGGATTATACTGAGCAAGAAGGATTGTCTTTCTCACATCTGTGTTACTTGCTCTCAAATATTGTTTTCTTTCTCCTCAACTGTTCCCCTTGACTTCTGAATGCGTGCACAATTTTTCATCTTAAATGATTCATAGTACAAATTTATTTTGAAGCATGAAATATCTAATCGGCACAAAAAACAATCATGGTCTGGGAATTACCGGAGACAAGAAGACCCTGCTTTTTCCTTTTCGGAATATACTGAAAAATCTGTATATGAGGTGTCTTTTTGTTAATGCGTATAGATATTTCCAAGGTTGAATGTACCTCTCATCATTTATCGTAAATCATGCAATGTATCAGTACCGAAGTAGCCCCGAACTGGAACAGAATAAAAGGGCAACGTTGGAGAAAAAAAAAAAATCGTTTCATTTTCGACTTGCTCTTCAAGTTGCGTTCTACTGGGATTAGAAAAACGTAGTTCCTATGATACTGAGAATTTTACGGATATCATTACCTAGAGAAACTCATAAACATCAACCGATTCACGATGACCTTATTTGTAAAATGAAGGACAAATGTTTAAAGACTACCATAGACAATAATATTTAGCTTATCATCAAGTATTCAAAAAATGCAGTTTGAAAGATCTTTTCTTCAGGTTAAGAAAAGATCTTTCATGCAATTTGCAGAAAATTACATCTGGTAATGAATACACCTTCATAACATACATGTAAGTGGAAAATTAATATTGCTTATATGTATATATATATATATATATATATATATATATATATATATATATATATATATATATATATATACGTGTGTGTGGTGTGTGTGTGTGTGTGTGTGTGTGTAGCGTTTTCAGTGTTAGTATCCGGTATCAAAGTACATTCTTAAGCAGATTAATGTGCATTCTAGATGTTA
The DNA here is from genome assembly GCF_015104395.2 of Macrobrachium nipponense. Classification (NCBI taxonomy): domain Eukaryota; kingdom Metazoa; phylum Arthropoda; class Malacostraca; order Decapoda; family Palaemonidae; genus Macrobrachium; species Macrobrachium nipponense. The sequence goes on from NC_087211.1 coordinate 30,041,747, forward strand.
ACCAGTCAGAAAGACAGAAACCATGGATGTCAAAAATGAGACCTGGAATACAATGAAGAATGTTTATGGAAAGTGGCGCCCGCCAGCATGTTTTCCAAGGCGTGCTAAATCTTAATACATACATGGATATTTCCCTGTGCCAAGCAGACAAACACTTTTGACCCTTTGAGCTAGCAGGTTAATTCCAAAAAACTGTATTCGCGCCTGCATTTGCTTAATGAATAAATCAAATATATATATATATATATATATATATATATATATATATATATATATATATATATATATATATATGTATAATTTTGTCCACGATTTCAGTTGGGGGCAGGTGGACCCCTTTGCCCCTATTTGCGGACGCCCATGGGCGTGTTAGGTTTTCAGCGTAGATAATGAAGTGAAGCGAAGATCAAGAAGAGAGGAGAGAATATTGAAAAAGCTACGTCTTTAGGGAGTAGAATTAGTGTGAGGGTAGTTACAAAAGTATTAATGAAAGATACTACTACATGGTGAAAAGAAGAAGAGGATAATACCTGCCTCAAGGCGGATGAGTCTGACAACATCGGAAGAAGAAGGTGACTCTGGGTGAAGCCTTTTGATGATCCCATGAAAAAGAGATATTATGAGGAAGCTCATTTGACTGAGGAATGAATCATATTCACCTAGATGGTTAACGCTAGGTTATGTCGGAATCACTGCAGAGGTGATTACGAAACTGAAATGATACCTCATGCGCTAAATAAACTGTTTCATCAAATATGGAATGAGGAAGCAGAACCCGAGGACTGGGAATCAAGGGGACTATCAACGGTGACCTGATAGAATGTGGTAGTTATAGAGGCTTATATTAATGAAGATATTAAGTATAATTATTTCCAATGGGCTGAATAATTCAACCGATAAAAAAGCTTCGATATGAAGAAGCTAGTTTCAGCAAAGGAAGGAGATGCAAGATCAAATATTTTTGTGAAGACATTGTGCGACAGTGACAGAAAAAAGAAGAAGTCTATGATGGATTTTGTTGATCACGGAAAGGCATTTAATAGCGTCACTGTGGGATTCCTTTTGAATATGTAAAGCCAATTCCAAATATCCATGAACGAAGAAGATGTTTTCATTAGCAAAGCACAATAGGATTGACAAAATTAACCTCATATAGGGCATCATGTATCTACGGAGATTGGCACAAAATAAACCTAAGAAAAACAGAATAGACGAGGGCAGTCTTGCCCAAATGGATGGACTATTTGGTGGAGACAGGATGAATCCCTCAAATATTCGGGAACAATAATATCCAATACAGGTTTTCTTGATTTGAAATCTAGTGAAAGACTGAAATAGCCGAATGAAACAGTGGGCAGACTGAATAAGGACTGAAATCAAATAGTCTGATATTGCATGCAAAAGTTAAAATTAAAAACGTGTAGGGCGACTTGTATTGCTAACGGACAAGAATCTTGGCACGGCAATGAAACTATATATATATAAAAGGTGTTTTTTCTCATGGTATGATAGAGTTACGAATTATGCCTAGAGGGAAATTTCGGAAGTTCTGCATATAGATGAGATAATGATGCAAATGAGACGAACAGAGCTTGGTCTAGCGCCTCAGCGGCGTGGTTGGTATGGTATTAACGTCTCACCTCGGTGGTCGCGGGTTCGATTCTCGGCCATTCCATTGAGGAGTGAGAGATGTGTATTTCTGGTGATAGAAGTTCACTCTCGACGTGGTTCGGAAGTCACGTCAAGCCGTTGGTCCCGTTGCTGAATAACCATGCAAACGTAAAAGCACCATACGAAAAAAAAAAAAAAAAACGGAGCTTGGTCTTCTCCGTCGAGCAACCTCCAAGAGAAGAGTGCGTGATAACAACTGCGGTCCTGTCGCCACCAGAAGAGTTGGGAGACCCCGCCCTACTCAATGAGAACTGCAGATGAGTGCAGCTCTGTGCAATATGAAGCTCAGGAGGAAAATAGCTGGCAGAATTTCACGCAAAAGATATGATATATATATATATATATATATATATATATATATATATATATATATGACTATATATATATATATATATAATACTGACGGTAGGACTAGGTATGTGTATATATTCGCTATAGACGGCGAAACTACTGAACCGAATTCAACCAAAGTCGGACCATATAATTGTAGATGTTATACGGGATGGTTGTTGCCGGGTGCCGTTTTGATCCGGATATCCGATCATGCTAACTTCTTTATTACTATTTGTAGAGAGAGAAGAAAGCATTACTCTGAAAGGACTTTTCACGAGGATCACAAATGATCTGCGATGAAAAATAACGATGATATCAGAGGATGATACGATAATTGGGTACATTTTCTCTCTTGAAGAAATTCTATTGAAGTCAGTGCCATTATTTGCAAACCATCATTAACTGTACTTTGAATCAGTCTATTCTTCTTTTTCTTTTCAGGCAAGTTTCTCGGGAATATGGAAAAATGATTCCCGTCTCTTGCCAGTTACCCATTATAGTCGGTGGAAACATTAGCAGTTTTTTATCATAACACGCAAACTTTACAGCTAAGCCTAAAATGCCAACCATGACGTCACTGGAGTAATTAATTTCTATTGGTTGGCAGGTCTCACCCTCTGGCTGGTGGCTGATCTGTGAGGAAGTAAGGGCATTTTTTGGCGCTCGGTAGGATACGCCCTGTGTCCTGGCGAACAACATATCACGGACGCCTTGTGGTTTCCTTGAAGAAGGGAGGACGAAGTCCGTGTTCCTTTGTGGTACATATAGTGCAGGTCTTGATTCATACTCTCATCTTCTGCTATTTGCAGCCTTTAGAACCGGGCTTCTCTATGCACGGTCTCTGTGCTTTCTGATAATTCTTTCAGTGTTTTGTCTCTTGGTTGCAGTGGGCTCCCAACCGCCGAATCAAAGTAGCGGTGTAACTTATGTAGCAATTGCTGAGGGCTTGACAAGTTTCTTCGGTACATTTGAATTTATAAACTAATTAGTTAGTCGACTCCCACATCTCTCACGGGGGCAAAGAAGACGCCATCGTTGGGATTCGTAAGTGTTGCATCACTTGCAGTTATCGTTTTCTTGGAAGTCACCTCATCCTTGAACTGGTTGCGTTATGCGGCTCGTCATATAATATGATGTTGCCTGGTGAGGCAGGCGTAGAATACATCAGCTATATCCAACTGGTTCAGGAAGCATCTCTTGTCGTGTCTGTTGTCACATTCACCACATATATTCACTAATATTAATTCACAAATATCGTTAAATACCCAATTCACGATATCTCGGGAATAGGGGCTTGGATACAGTGGGACTCCAACAGCCGCCGGTGCAGTCTGAGGAACAACGTTGGACAGTTACTTTTTTCTTATTTATTTATTTATTTATTTATTTATTTAGTACTATTATTATTTTTTGTGCTCAAAATCGGTATCAGTCGACTTTCACCAAACTTACCAATGAAACTATTTTGGTGAAAATGGACTGATATCGATTATATATATATATATATATATATATATATATATATATATATATATATATATATATATATATATATGTGTGTGTGTATGTATGTATGTACGTATATGTATATATGTATGTATTATATTTGTATGTATGTGTGTGTGTGCATCATATGTACGTAGATATATGTACTTGGTTTTTCGAGTGAAGCGATAAAATTGTTATCGCATAATTCATAGATTATTATTTCTTGCTCGTATCATTTCACCTAGCAGCGTTTTCAGTGGTCATTTTGAGAAACCGACAAGTTCTTTCATTTTCTCTCATGTTCTATCATAATTAACGTAAGTTTAGTTTGAGGAAACGTTTGTTGATTGCAAGGCCTTGGTTGATTGAGACGAGTGAAATTTTTAAAATTTTTATTTTCGCTTCAAAGTGTGTGTTAACCTCGATCTTCTATGAGGTTTTACGTAATCTGATTATTCAAAATATTTCCAGACTGCTCATGTAGACAAGGATTAAGTATCGTCTACTTGAGCCGGGGTACGTATTACACCAGAAACGTCCGACTCTGACGGCGACTACTATTCGTATCAAAGCCAGTACATTCAAGCGTATCACTTCCAGGACGCCATGTTTGGCTACATTTAGGGCAAGGTGTACAGTACAGCGCTCCAAACGGCCCAGGAGCAGAACTATTAGCTTGGTGGGTGATAAATACGTTTGGTGACGGTAGTCTCTGACACTGCTTAATTTTCCTAAATCATTGCAGCTTGCTTGACAATGCCAGCTTATTGTTCAGCCTATGGCTGGTAACAATGACAAGTTGTTTAACAACGACAAGGAGTTTGAAAAGCAGCAACATCCTTTCTCAACTGCTGGGCAAAGCTGAGAGGCAGGTAGTACCTTGGGTAGTATATTCCAGTCAGGTTGTGTTACGTCTAGCTCATCAAGACGGAAGTCTCCTGAATTCCATCATCGGGCTCTATCTTCGCTGCAGGCTCTATTACTATTTCAAATTCGAGACCAGAAAAATGTTTACTCAAAGTAACTTAAAGAACAGAAAAGCAAAGATATTTCAGCATGTATAGTGTGCTCATGCATTTGTGATTGTTTTCATTGTACATAATGTATCTTCTCAATTACCACTGTTACATGGGTTTATTTATATATGATCAATATTTCAGTCAACATTGCATGTATACATAATCAATAAATCTTTGGCTCAGCCAATGCTCTACAAATGAGATCTGTCCGACCTATTTCACAATCTCCAGGTAGCCATCAGGTGTATATTTCAACAGGCCTAACTAATATGATTTCATAGTATGTCCTACATATTCTTACATTGTTGTACGTGTTATCATCAGCTTCTGTTATAGTAGATAATGCCATAGTGCATCCGCCTTGCAGTAGAGCTTCATTGTTGAAATCTTTATATCTACTGGGCTAGTTATTGTATCTTTTTCTATATATTTGTAAATTATTGTGATTCCAAAAAATGACAGAAGAATGACTATCGTACACAATTGTATTAATGTTGGATGCACAGAAAGTAATGATATACAATGCATTTAAGTAAGGGTTGAAGGCCGACCAATTTCTTTGGCCATAATTTTGACAGGTGTGAGTTTTAAGCTGAGGAGGTTGACTGCCATAACATGATGTCATATGAACTGCCTACGAAGATGTTTAAATAAATGTTATTCAGTGATGGTTTCTCATATGGGCAGCCGCCCGGAGCGCCATTTGTGGTGGGGGCGCCATGAGAGACCAATAAAAAAGAAAAATATGAATGAAAATCAAACTAACGAAAAATAAAATGAAAGAAGTAATAACAAATCAATAAATATTTTTATCTCTTAAAATCCATCCATTATTTTTATTGATATTTATATCAGTATTGTTGAGCAACAAGACTATTTCAGCATTGTGAGCAACATCAAGCAACCAAAGTTTTTTCAATAATTCTAGATTGCACTCCTGATATCAGCCATACTGAACAGTTGTCGGTTGTGATTCGGGATGTGTCACTTTAGGGGAAGAGCCATATAATGGAACATTTCATGGGGTTTCTGGAGGCAGAGGAGTCAACTGTGCAACATTTGGCATCTCTGATTCCGAAGAAGCTGGAGGAGTTAAAAGTTCCTTTCATGGACTGTAGAGGACAATCAATCCAGGCTCCTAGAAATTAATCCCAGAGCTCTATTTGTTCCACGTGGGGCTCATTCTCTGAATTTGGTTGTGGCTGATGCTGCTAAGGAGTCTACTGATACCACAAGTTACTTTGGCAAACTTCAGAAGCTTTAAAACTTGTTTTCACTCTCCACATAACGATGGGCCACTCTGAAAAAAACATGTGAAGATCACATTGAAGATGTGGTCTGATACAAGATGGGAAAGCAAGATCAAGAGCGTGGAGCCCCTGAGATATCAAGCAGCTGCAGTGAGAGATGCATTAATCTTGATGATGGACCTCACCAAAGACTCGGTAATCAAGATTGAGGCCCAATCTCTGTCAGAGGAGGTTGGGTCATACCGCTTTGCCATTTGTTCAGTTGTATGGTATGGTATGACCTGTTGTGCCAAATTCAGCATGTGAGCAAACTGATGAAGTTTCCTAACATGGAAGTCGATGTTGCAGTAAATCTCCTAAAGAAAACAGAGAGAGGTTTTCACAATTCCAGGGATACAGGTTTGGTAGCTGCACAAAATGGCAGCCAGAGAAATCTGTGAACAAATGAGTGTGGAGGTCGTGTTGAAAAAAAAAAAAAAAATGGTTAAGCTCCACAAAGCGGAACTTCTCCTAGGAATCATTTGATGAGCCCTTGACTGATGCTTTGAAGAAGTTGGAGGTGACATTTTTTAATGTAGTGGTTGATGCTGCAACATTAGCCCTTTAGGAAAGATTTTGCAAGTTGGAAACTGTGGGAGAGAAGTTTGGATTGCTGACACATTTCCAAAATCTCACATTCGAGGAGCTGAGAGAACAGTGTGAGAACCTAAGTACTTCACTACAGTTTCAGGGATATTCTAACTTGGATGGCAGAGAGCTTGCACAGAAGCTCAAAATCTTGCCTGACTTGCCATCAAAGACCATGTCCTTGCTTGAGTTACTGACATTTACTCATGAAAGGGAGCTCTCTGAAATATATCCAAATATGTGGACTGCTCTCAGAATTGGTATCACTCTTTGCAGGAGCGCCTTAGTGGTCTGGCCACCATCTGGATAAATCACACCGTAACTGAGCAAATTTCCTGTGATGAGGTAATTGATGACTTTGCATCAAGGAAGGTTAGAGGAGTCAGTGTTTAGATGGCAGTTGTGCTGTGGTGCAATAACTGTACAATATACTTTTTTTTTAAACTGTAGCCAAATAGAAGTAGTTTCATAAAAAGGTATTTTGTGAAAAAAAGTCATATATTTTAGAAGGCAGTTGTGCTGTGGAGCAATTTATTTTGTTTTCAAAGTGGCAAAGTAAAATTAGTTTAATAAATAGGTATTTTTTGTAAGAGCCATAGGCATTGGATGGCAGTTGTGCTGTAGTGTAATTTTTTTTTCAAAGTGTAGCAAAATAAAATTTGTTTAATAAAATGTATTTTGGGAAAAAAAGTTATTCCTGTCCTTGGTATTGGGGGATTTAAACGTGTCATGTAAGCTAGGACCACGACTGATGTCACTGATGTTGCACACATGCATATTTTAATTAATATTGCGGTTGTGTGTATTGAAATACGTTTCCTAACAACTGAGTTTCAAAGAAGCTCTTGTATCATGACTTTTCTCTTTGTGTAAAACAATTCATTTTGACTTTCAAGTGTGCCGCTTTCCAATATAAAGCTTATAATGCTATAGGCCCAAATTTTTTGTTTAATTTTGTTCGTTTTTATTAATGCATTATTTTCAGATCTGATGATATTCTGTCCATTTGTAAGATTGTTTTCTTGATTGAAACTGAAATCAAGAAGCACTATCAACGGGTCCGATAGGAGCTATGCTCATGCTGAATAGAAGTAAAGCAGTGTCCTACCTTTGGTGAGTCTTTTTAGGTGGTGCATCAAACCGCGTTCCCGTGTCAGAATATCTCTTAAAAAATATGTCGAACTAAACTTGTCACTGATACATAAACTGGAGGAAAATGATGAAGATACGGTAATAACTGGATGATGCTTGAAGCGCGGTAGTTTGTCTTAACATTAGATGGGTCGTATCTTGCACTTTAATACCCCTTTATAAGACAATGTCAAGAGGACATTTCGCAGATAATCTGGCTTCAGCTCCCCTGAGAGATTTTGCTCATAAACTTTCATGCACTGGTAAGAAATCAGGGTTTCTCATAGAACAATTCGAGTTTTTTCTCTATGGATGCTCTGACTCCCCATTTGAGTGGACGGCTGGCGCGAAAGCAGTCCTGCTCCCATTGCTTTACAGCTGTCATCACTTAAGTCTAAAAGGTTATGGCCGGATATTCACACACAGGGTTACCTGTCAGTCTCCCTGTCAACTGATCAAAATTGACGTTAAAACATATATGTGTGGACGACAGTTTGTGGTTGGAATCAGTACACTCACCAGAACTGATGAATTGATGGAATTGCCTAAAGTTCTTCTGACAGACTGACAGGTGATCGCACGTGTGGACCGGTAACCAACGATTTTATGACAGTTCGCTGCTGGATTTTGCCTGGGAAGGATCTCAGCTGCTTGGACCAGATTATGAATAACTATGTATAGGCCTAATTAATTTCATTGTTAGACCCTGCAGTATTATTTGTAAACTGTTGTGAGTCCAAATCATATAATAAATAAAAACTATTTTCATGTAATAAATACAATTTGGCATACGCTAAGGCCAGTGTCCTGCCTTCTTATGGAAGGTGTTACTAGTGAAAGTAGGCATCATAAATAACTGAACTAACCCCTAGGTCTAATTAACCTTATTCATTAATATTGTATGCAATTAGACATCTCTCTTTAATAGGCAATATTTAGGCCATACTCTGTTACGCTTTTTTTTGCTTCTTTCCTATTTTGAGGTGAATTGCTGTAGAAGTTAGTCTAGGGTAGCTCCACCAAAGTTTCCATCACTGCCATATAGTGTTGCCCCGGAGAAGGCTAGGGAGAAATGAGGGTGATGACCTCGAGTTGACTGTTTGACTGACAGTTCTATTCTTTACAGGGTGGATGCTCACCTGTAGAACGGTCGTGGGTGGACTGACAGTTAAACCTGAGCGCGAATGCCCGGCCTCAGGTTTACCTGCCAGTCCACCCACGACCGTTCGATGGACGAGCGTCCACACATAAAGTGTAGAGCTGTCAGTCGGACAGTCAAGTTGAGGTCATTGCCCTCATTTCTCGCCTAGACTTCATCGTGATAACAACCATATGGCAGCGATGGAAACTCCGCTGGGGGCTAAGGAGGTGAACGAAAAAAATAATTTAGTTCACAACAAGACTTATTCAAGCCATATTTAGACTTGATAATTCGTCATATAACGAAAAATGACCTTGTCTCATATAAGTAAAGTATCTAGGTATTCATTTACGCTAACTAGAAGCAAGAAAATTCGCACAGAACTGAGTTAAATACGGCGAAATAAACTCGTATTCGCCGTCAGCTGATTTCCAAACCAAAACATCGACCGCTATGTTATTATTTTATAATACAGTAATATGAGAATGCATACAATATTATTGGCTACAGTGAAGTAATGCATAACTTTTTAAAAGATTCATGGAATAGATGCATATTATTCGTTACGTGTGTAATGATACGTAGCCATCAGCAGCATGACATCGCTCAATTATGCCAATGTCGGAACGAAGCTGATTCTAGTTTCGTGTCGATTTTTTTTTTGCTCTATTAATAAATAAACGAATTCTTTCGCTGTATTAATAAATAAACAAAGTTTTTCCTTTTATTAATAAATACATACTGTGATATGTCTTTATGTCGACGTCCGTCGTCTGCAGCGCTGATGCTGGTGATTTAAAGACAACGCTCAGGCGCCCGCGTTAAATAGAAATTCTCGCGTTTTTTAAACATTTTTAAATATTTTCTAGCTCGCGTTGAATCGAAAACGCGTTAATTAAACACGCGTTAATTGGTTGGAGCTGCTGAGATCCTTCCCAAGCAAAATCCAGCGGCGAACTGTCATAAAATCGTTGGTTACCCGCAGTCTAGATATCTATTTGGACCGTGGTTACCCGTCCACACTTGCGATCACCTGTCAGTCAGTCGAAAGAACTTTAGGGAATTCCATCAGTTCTAGTGACTGGACTGACTACGTCAACAAACTGTCGTCCACACGTACGTCTTAACGTCAGTTTCGATGAACTGACAGAGACTGACAGGTAAACCTGTGTGTGAATACCTGGGCTAGAAAGAAAATGCACAGAAATAACAGAAAAAGGGCAGTAAAGCTTGTTTAAACTCAGATGATATCAATACGCTAAAGAATGGACACTCATCTTTTTTAATACTATCATACTAAGGTAACTTTAATTTGTTGCCATTAACGGAAGTGGGAAAATGAAAAGAAAAAATGACCGACCTAAATGTTGATTGCTGAAGTCGAAAACAGGATGAAATTCAGAGGAAATATATATATATATATATATATATATATATATATATATATATATATATATATATATATGTATTATAATAGATATAAAGTAATGAAAACAAAGAGCAGATATACCGCAGTCATAATTACGAGGATATAGGGAAGAGGATGAAGTATCGAAATACTGAGAATATAAAAAGCAAAGTATTTGGTTATGTTTATGAACGATCGCTGGAAAATTGGAAGACTCTCTGAAGAGTGATAACTCAAAGTAACATGAGGAAGAGTGGTTCACTGTGGAGAGTGAAAAAATGGTCACCGTAAGTAGATAACAAGGGAACAGTGGCAACAAATTCATATTGAAGCAGAATACCTTGGTTCTCAACCCACTCACAAATGCGAAAACTATTTTGTACATTACAAAATAGACAGAAATGAATACTTTTTCATTGGCATCCTGGGACAAACTTCAGAGCTGATGATGAAGGACAAGAGGTCCGAAAGGTCCTGACGGTAAATGGCCTTAAAGATGACAGATAAGGTCGTAACTTAAAAGACGAGATGCCGTGGCAAAAATGTCTGCAAAAGTTGGAGATGACCTTGAAAAGGTTGCAATGCTCAAATGTAAAACTAGAAGGATGAAATATTGCGTCATAGAATGCTCACTGCAGATGAAGAGGAACGTACGAAATGAGAAACTTCCTGTTGCAATATCTATGAAAGATGTTGTGTAATCTTATGTTTTAAATAAGCAGGACGAATGTACAAGAAATCTTGAGTGTCCAGAGTATGAAAGACGACAGGGAAAGAACTTTCAAATGAGATAAAGTGTATAGTTTTCCAAGGTCCGCAAGTAAAAGAACACTGATCACCGCAAAAAAAAAAAAAAAAAAAAAAAAAAAAAAAGTAAAAGTTTCAAATACAGCTGATCTTTAAGAGTAACCATAAACTGATTAATAAAGCCAAGATACAACAGAAATATTCGAAAAAGTGCTTTTGAATCCACAACACTCAGGCTAATTGATAAGTTGTCCCAAGAAGGAGAGAGATGTGAAAACTTCGAAACATTTCAGGGGAAGCTGAAGCTACCTCTAAGCAAAACCTGCAACTCTCAAATTGACCGTCAAATGGAGCACATTATGGTCAAAGAGCAGGGCCTGAAAAAGGACACGGTCCAAATTATAATAATAATAATCTTCAATATATATAAGAATGGAGGCATGTGTGTGTGTGTGTGTGTTTGTGCCACATACGCTTTCACATTCATTGAGCAATTTCAACCAAACTTGGTATACATATAACTTAGCATTGGGGAAAGAATACTGTGGGGGTAAGGCATCACTGGCACCAAAGGGGAGAGGTGTGGGGAAGGGGGTTGGAAAGGGCTGAAAATCAAAATAACTGAAAACGACAGATATTAGTGTCTAATCCATATTTTTTGAGGTTGCTGAGTTTAAAAATGACATTCCCAGTGCCCTTCTAGTCCAAGTTCAGCCCCAATAGTGAGCGGGTGAAAAGTGGTGGGCAGGTGTGATGAAAAATAACCAAAAACAACAAATATTAGTGTCAAACCCATAGTTTTCGAGGCTGCTGAGATGAATAGTGACATTCTTGATACCCTTCTAGTCCAAGTTCAGTGCCAATGGGGAGGGGGTGGAAAGGGATGGGAATGAGGTGACGTAAAAATAAACAAAAACGATAGATATTAGTGTCTAATCCATAGTTTTTGAGGTGGGTGAAATGAATAGTGATGCTTCAGATCCCCTTTAATTCCTTGCTCATCCCTGATAGGAAGTAGGGTGGTGAGAATGGGTGTGAAGGGGTGACAAGTATTATTGTCTAACCCATAGTTTTTGAGGTTGCTGTGATAAATAGTGACACTCCCAATGCTCTTGAAGTCCAAGTTCAGCCCCGATAAGAAGCAGGGATGGCAGTGTGAAGGGGTAAAAAAATAAAGTGTCAACAATAATGTCTATTAGGGTCTAATCCATAGGTTTTGAGATCACTGGGATGAACAGAGACACTCTCGGTGCCATTTAAGTCCAAGTTCAGCCCCAATAGAAATAGCGGTGAGAAGCAGTGAAATATAAAATGTCAAAAATGCAGGGCAATGTAACTGAAGCAACAATCTTAACAGGAAAGGGAGAAGTGAAAGAGAGAGAGTAGAGGGTGTTTGGAAGAAGAGAGAGAGTGAGAGAGTTTACCAGTTACCACTCAGAGTTTTACTGGGCAGCACCAGGTTGGTCAACTAGTAATAATAATGATAATAATAATATTATCATAATTATTATTATTTTTTTTTTTGGCTCTATCACAGTCCTCTAATTCGACTGGGTGTTATTTATAGTGTGGGGTTCTGGGTTGCATCCTGCCTCCTTAGCAGTCCATCACTTTTCTTACTATGTGCGCCGTTTCTAGGATCACACTCTTCTGCATGCGTCCTGGAGCTACTTCAGCCTCTACTTTTTCCAGATTCCTTTTCAGGGATCTTGGGATTGTGCCTAGTGTTCCTATGATTATGGGTACAATTTCCACTGGCATATCCCATATCTTTCTTATTTCTATTATTTCAGGTCTTGATACTTATCCATTTTTTCCCTTTCTTTCTCTTCAACTCTGGTGTCCTATGGTATTGCGACATCAATGAGTGATACTTTCTTCTTGATTTTGTCCATCAACGTCACGTCTGGTCTATTTGCACGTATCACCCTATCTGTTCTGATACCATAGTCCCAGAGGATCTTTGCCTGATCGTTTTCTATCACTCCTTCAGGTTGGTGTTCGTACCACTTATTACTGCAAGGTAGCTAATGTTTCTTGCACAGGCTCCAGTGGAGGGCTTTTGCTACTGAATCATGCCACTTTTTGTACTGGTTTTGTGCAAGTGCCGGACATTCGCTTGCTATGTGGTTTATGGTTTCATTTTTCGTATTGCACTTCCTACATATGGGAGAGATGTTATTTCCATCTATCGTTCTTTGGACATATCTGGTTCTTAGGGCCTGATCTTGTGCCGCTGTTATCATTCCTTCAGTTTCCTTCTTGAGCTCTCCCCTCAGTAGCCATTGCCATGTGTCATCGCTGGCTAGTTCTTTAGTCTGTCTCATGTATTGTCCGTACATTGGTTTGTTATGCCATTCCTCTGTTCTGCTTGTCTTTCTCCTGTCTCTGTATATTTCTGGGTCTTCGTCTACTTTTATCAGTCCTTCTTCCCATGCGCTCTTGAGCCACTCGTCTTCATATACTGGCCTTCATATACTGCCCCAGTGCTCTGTTCTCGATGTATAGTCTGTCCGTATTTGCTCTTGGGTGTAGTGCTTTGTGTATTGTCATATGTTTCCTCGTTTTATGGTCTATGCTGCGAAGTTCTGCCTTCGTCCATTCCACTATTCCTGCGCTGTATCTGATTACTGGCACTGCCCATGTGTTTCTGGCTTTTATCATATTTCCGGCGTTGAGTTTTGACTTGAGTATCGCCTTGAGTCTCTGCATATATTCTTTCCTGATCGTGTCCTTCATCTTTTGTTGTTTTATATCCCCTCCTTCCATTATTCCCAAGTATTTGTATCCCGTCTCATCTATGTGCTTGATGTTCCCATCTGGTAGCTTTATCCCTTCAGTCCTTGTTACTTTGCCCTTTTGTATGTTGACTAAGGCACATTTTTCTATTCCAAACTCCATCATGATGTCCCTAGATACAATCCTTACAGTCTGGATTAGGGTATCTATTTCCTTGATGCTCTTACCATACAGCTTGATGTCGTCCATGAGCATTAGATTATAATTATTATTATTACTTTATTATTATTATTATTAATATAATCATTATTATTATTATTATTATTATTATTATTATTATTATTATTATTATTATTATTATTATTATTATTTTGCACTGCATGACTGTGTTATCCGAACCCCGCCACCTACGTTGATAGTTCTTTTTCCTAGTTTTAAATATTTCCAATATTGCTGAAAGTGACAAAAATTACGCTGAGTTGCATTATCTTGTTTCATATCATTCTCCTTTTACGATCTTGCAATAACTTCGACAATGTCGAGAATAGAATACTGAAATTTGGAATGCAGAGGAGCCAGGATGGGGAGTAAAAGTTCCAAAGCGCCACTTCAGTCACTGTAAATGACAATGTGAAATAGGAATAAAAAAAAGTCTTTCATACACTGAAGCGCTATCATGAAAAGAAACATTACGAGAAGCTTAGTTCGTTCATTAGTATCACAGGCTCTGTCTGCTGTCATCCCTCGATTTCAACGATGCAAAAACCTTTGGAAAATGTGACTGAGAAAAAGAGGTTACATTTTGCGTAACCCTGAGTGTGGCATTACAGTCTGAATCAGTCAGCATTCTTCACTTAGGCAGATGCAAGCCTGACTCCTAGAAGTGACCTGATAGGCTCTGACAGGCACTAAAAAGACTCGGTAATCGCAGCTTTAATTTGCTTTCGTGTACACGCACGCAATATATCCTACATTTGAAATGGGGAACTGCTTTTAGTCTAAAATGATGACCATTAGAGAGTAAGTTTTGCTGAGCGAAAACAGCGTCAGAAGTCTCTGTAGTTAGTGTTTCCTAATGAGAGATGTGAATCATGAAAACGTCCCATTTTGCGCCCTTGACAGAACAGACATATAGTACATACGTATGGCGTCATCATCATCATCATCATCATCAGCAGCAGCAGCAGCAGCATCAGGTGTCGGGTGGAGAAGAGGTGATCAAAGCTGTTGGGGCCACAATGGAAAGGCGGAGGGCTGAGGGGAGGGGAACAAGTTGCCATAGAAACGATGATTGTATTTTCACTACCAAAAAACTGTAAAGCGTCAGAAATTTAATTGTTGGTGATTATCAGTCAAACAATATCATAGTCTCCATCTGATATGTACAGTCTCATACTCAGTTTTTCCCTTGTAGTGTTTTCTACGCTTGTTTCCTTGATGATGCTGTCTGTCAAACTAGTTTACAGTAGCACTCCTGGATCGATGGTCACGAAGCAATGATTTTGTATGTGTTTTTAGTCGTTTTTTTTTCGTTTTTTTTTACTCAGCAACTCTACGTCTCTATTAAATCACCCAAAAAGGAAGGCGATAAAGAGAGAGAGAGGAATCCTCTACCCAAGTAAGAAAACCCGAAGGCTTAATTGTAGAATGCGTCTGAAGTCTTAAGATTTGTCGAATGCTGTGTGATTCGAGATACGGTATGTCTATTAACATCAGTATTAATTTCCGGATGATAAATATGCCCTTCTGTTCTACTATTTTAGCCACAATATCAACCATAATAATATCTATAAGGTACGCCAACGTTTTAACACACAGATCATCATCTAAACGGGTAACAAATTCAACGCACGGATTATGTTCGTTGTCCCCGTTGTGTGCCCCACGAAGACTGATTCCCGAGAATTCTTGGAAATAAGGCGCTTCATTAGGTAGATACAGGTCATGCGGAGGAAAAGGCACTTTTCGGGATAAGACATAAAAAAGGCGATTGTATGATTTACACAGTAAAGCGAGAAATGTATATGATAATACTGAATACTCCTCTCTCTCTCTCTCTCTCTCACACACACACACACACACACACACTCCCTTGCTTGGTAGTGTCACGGAGCTGTGCACTATCGTTGTTTTATTCTCAGTTTTCCAATTTGTCAAGGAACGAAGTGGAATATGAAAGCTTTGTCAGTTGCAACTTAGGATTATCCAGAGTGGTAAGCATATTAATCGAATAACGAAGTTGGACATATAAATATGAAATATAGTCGGTGTTTTACTTCAGTTGTCTAAAAAATCATTACTAAACTTACAACAATAATGTTTCGAGATCTTTGTCATTAGAGATTGTTGTCACAAAAACATGTCGCTATGGGTTATTAGTGTTGCTAATAACACCGAAGCTGTTTTAATAAGGGTCATCGTTTAGACGATATCCATTTTCATTCTAGCCCTAACTTGGTTAAAAAATGGTTTGCATGTTTTGGTCCCTTATAACTACCGTATTACCACACTACCAGCTTAAAAATTCCAGTAAAGTTTGTTATTCTTTTGATCAACAAATTATGGTACAACAATCCTTCCTTCCCTTATTTCACTGTTACAAATTGGCCTATGATTTGCTCAAGGTCAGTTTTTCAGTTTCTTCACTCTCTACACTCATCAGATGAAGATCGCGGAGTCTGTCTTGGGCCACGGACGCTCCCAAATGCAATGTTAGTTTTGGAAAGGACTTCTTCATATCTTGACATTTTCCTATTGGCATCACTTCACAGAAATATTCTGCAGTCGAAAACTTCTTCATGAAGCTGTTATTCATCAGCTTCAGAGTTTTTCAGTTCACTCAGATTTTCTCACTACTTCTATCGGTCATTACTGAAGTCACCATAACATACCTAGTCCCTTGACATCGAAGAGAAACCCAAAACTGGCGCTATGGTCATGCAAATGCCGTTGTAAATACGGTCTATTATTCTCTTCAAGACTTGACGCTTCATCATTGGCAGAGAACCTGGCGTCTCCCATGTTCTCATGTTTCTTTTCTGATGTCTTTCAGCTTCAGCTTTTAATTCCTGACAAGGACTCAGTCCACTGAGTGAATACTGATCAGCATAACTCTTTCATCATCAGAATGATCTTGAAGGACTTTTATGTCCAGGGCATTATCATAGAAGGTCACACTAACAACCTGCCGCCTCCCAAAGCTTACTAAGCTTAGGCACAGAAAATGGAACTTAGAGCTTTCTTCCATAATCCAAACAAACCAAGAAAATGTAAATCTACATCTTTCTATTTTCATTGGTCTCCTTTTCATCACCTGTAAAATCCTAGAGAACTTTTAGTTCTCCCTAAGGTGTTTGTTAGTGAGCTTTACTGCCTTTTACACGGCGTTCCAACCAGTTTTGGGCGCCAACTTATGTACAGACATAATGTTATTGAGTTTTCTCATCAGTGTACTGAATGACAGAAGAATATCTTCAGCATCTATATAATACAAAGGAAGGACTTCTATAACTGACTTCCTCTCACTTCAGATCCACTGACTGTCATCGTTTCATTATTGAAAAATAGTATGGACGGTCACCTTTCGCTTTTGAACCCCCAAAATTTTTAAAATATACATAACGCAAGTGCAGCTCTCACAGCTCATCAACAGCTCAGATGTTTGTTAAAGGTTGAATGCAGGACAGTGGCTGAGAACTTACAGTGTGAGCTGATGCATCTTGCTATACATTGGCCGGGGTTATTTATGCGTTTCGTTATAACAACTGTGCAATATGTTATCATCATGTACTACTTGAGGAATACAGCACACTAATAGGTGCTCACAACTTGATAGCTCTTGTGGAAGTGACTCAAGTAGCATGTGATAATAGCTTAGCTAATAAACACTTAATTATACTTATGTTGATTGTCTACAGAGAAAGATGATGGATCTGCATGCAGAGTAAATTATAGGAAAGATTCCAGAAAAGAGTGAAATACAAAGAAATTTGATGTAGTATTAAACATGATGAATATGCCACTGATACATAAAAGGAGTTTCAAGGATCCTTAAGAGAAGAGAGTCTTTGCCCATAAGCAATTAAGAATTCGGTGCAATGGAAATAATGAATTCAGCCGGAGTCCTTGTAATCTGTGGCAAATTGACATTTGCTCAATTTCCCACTTAAAATACGTGTAACTTTTTGCGAATTTCCTCGGTCCCTCCATGACTGTGATTTTAGGGCAGAGTAATTTTGAAAGTATCTAAATGTCCGGACTACGATATTTTGAGTCTTTGGAAGTTCTCGTGATTAAATCTCCACCAAATTCTGGCTTCGTTTCATATTTTCAAACCCGTGAAAAAAACAAAAATTTAAACACTACGTATATTTCAAAAAGGTCAACATATTCTTCGCTAAGATCATTACCTTTTCAGTTGGACTTGCAATTTGTAATAAAACAAGGTCTTTGAATTCAGCGACTTCTTTCCAAGAACCATTTATGGGTAGTTTGGTGTATCTGCGTAGACTGGTGTCACAACGACTGTTCTGGAAACCGATTGAGTTAAAAAATATAATCTTGTACAAAAGATTCACTCGCCTCTTTCAAAAAAGAAGAGATTTAAGTATTTATTCGGGAGTTTGCTGAAATTTGTTTCACATAAATAAATTTAAGATATTTTTCTTTTTAATACGAGTATCCATACCTGCGCCCTGAAGGCGATTCTCCTCCCTACGATTAAGAAGGAGTCAGTTTCAGCAAGATTTGCATTAACGATCTTTTGCTTCGGTAGCGATCTGTGCTTCATAGCCGGAGAGAGAGAGAGAGAGAGAGAGAGAGAGAGAGAGAGAGAGAGAGATCCCTCTGCGCTGCACCGCTGTCCAAATTTGACCTCTGGCTCGCTGCCGAAACCTATTTTTTTACGCAAAAACATTTCCCTAAAAATAGACAAGATTTCATGACAATTGAGAAATGTCCTTTGGCGGGAGAGATAATTTGGCCGAGGGAACTCAAGTCAGCATGACGTCAGTTTTCAGTGAGAGCGGACGAAACTCATTGACCAATATTCATTTATTGATTTGAGAATGATCACCGTGAAACGAATACCTCACTGAGGACTGGAAATCCATATGTTTCAAGTTGGCTTTGTGGGTAAAGAGGAAGAACGACGACATGAAAAAAAGCAAACCCTTTAATTCTATCTAGGTAGAGTGAATGTGGTCATCATCCCCAGCAGGACTAGTGGTGACGGAAATCAATCCATCAGACGCTGATCGGGAATAGGGCAATGGCGAAGCTGGATGTATAGAGAAAGGTCATTTGCAAGTTGGCTTTTTCGATTCCTGCCGCTCACTTATAGAGCCGCTCGTGGTTGTCACCGGAAGTTGGAGAGCGTCTGAGGCAGGACAGGCACATCGTGAGACTGAGGAAAAATGTCCCTCGGCACGAAAGCAGAGCTCTTCTCTTCCAGTAATTCGTCTCGACAAAAAACAATTACTCTTCTCAGCAGCGCTCGAGAGAATTCGCGGGGAGGAGGGAGGCAGACGCTGGGGTGACTTGATATATGGCAACCAGGGGAATAATTACCACCCCGCCCGCTATAAATATGCTAATCTCCTTATAGGCATGGGTTGGCAAGTAGGCGGCCGCGACTCAACGTCTACGAAACTGATTTTCATCTCTTCTTTTTTTTTTTCTTTCCTGCAAACGTACTCACTTTCATACACATAGACGAGGGCGCGCAGTCACACCACACACACACACACACATATATATATATATATATATATATATATTATATATATATATATATATATATATATATATAGTAGTGTGTGTGAGGGTGTGTTTGTGTTTAAGGTAGTATTGTAACAATTCTACAGGGTCTCTTTATACTTTCATATATTAAGCTACAAGAAACAAGAATACAATATACCTTATTATATAGTGAAACCTTGCTCTTAAGCGTACACTTTTAGAAAGAAGAGTATCTCTCTTTCTCTTTGCCCAAGCGGCTGACAGTCAGTACCTCGTCATATCTAACTTATTTTGATTAACTGATCGGACCGTCTGTGCACTCTGTGGAAGCCGAGTTATCTCAGTGCTCCTGGTATGAATGGCCTTCAGTAGTGTAGGCCTTGAATTCTCTTGCTTGAAGTAAGGACGTACTCTGGAGCCCATTCTTCTTTTCTTCCTTATTAATTATTAGTATGATTGTGTTTTCTTTTACCTGTCTTCATTGATTTACTATGAATATATTAATCTGTTGTTAATATATATAGTATATACATAGCTATATATGTATACACACACACACACACCTATATATATATATATATATATATATATATATATATATATATATATATATATATATGTTATATATGTAACTTTTCTCATTCATTACTACCTGAAGAGAGAGACAGCAGTCTCTGAAATATAGTACTTACTTTATATATATATATATATATATATATTTATATATATATATATATATATATATATATATATATATATATAGTGTGTGTGTGTGTGCGTGTGTGTGTATGTTATACATATACACAAAGGAAGAGTTGACATATAGCATGGTAGATACGCAATAAGACAAAGACAAAGTTTACTTATTCTATATGAGCGTTATAAAGCATAGCTTTATCAGGGCTAAAAAAGAATGAGAATGACTCATAAAAAATTGCCTAGAAGAAGAAACATTTATTGTAAACCATCCTAACGGATCAAAATACCAGACCAGGACCCACTGGGTGACCCAGGAGGCATACCCAAAAACAAGAACCATAAAACCATTTGTTTCATAGTTGGCGATCCAGGTAAAGCTGGGAAGTATCACCAGCATCGTGTGCCGTGAATTCAAAATTTTGACAGGAAATGGTCTACTTTGCATTTTTTTGCAGGTTCCCTGACATTTGGAAACTGCTTACCGAAGTGACCTCCTGTTCTGTGGCTAACTCGACAAAGGAAATCAATAGGCACTTCTATCATTCTCTTAGTGGAACCAAGTCCCAAGATGACACTTGGGGTAAATATATTCATGTACCACCAAGGAACGCACCTGACTAGGAACAGCGTCTGTGTACTTAAAAGGGGAACCAGTATTGCTCGTTGAAACTTATTATTTATAATTTCCTCAGGTATTTCTCGAATAAAAGTTGTGAATAGCAGTTATCATGCAAATACTTTACAAGATAGTAGTCATGCGGCTCTCAAAGAGGATTTCATGTAACGTACAAGAGGGCCATCAAGAACCCTGTCCTCCTTCACCTGTCACAATGACGCTCCAACCCGTGACAGCATAATCAACAACGGCAATGGCCTAGACCCAAGAAGACTACACTTGCTGGAAGTCATCCTCATCCTTGACAAGAAGCTCTCTTTGAATACCACTCAAGAAGGCTTCCTACTCCTTACTAGCGTACGGAGAAGCCCAAACCATGACGACATGGTATTTACTAAATAATACCACACCGGATACGACCACCGAACGAGACACCCCAGATCAAGAAACGCCAGGCATAACGTCACGCAACAGCAATGAATCAAGCAGTGACGCATGCAACCGCCTCCGCCAACCATTCACAATCCTGCACGGAGACACCCTTCCCTTACGACGGTCTGAGCATCTTCTGGCGTCCACATAGGACCTACCTCTGATCTTGAGGCATCCGCCAACTGGGGATCAACAACTGAGCCAGTTAGCCAATCAGAATTCGTCGCTAAGGTCCCCATGCTGTGCAGCAGACTATATACTGTAGGACTCCAGCAAGAATTTCTGTCCCACAACACCTGCCCGACGATGTCCTTCTGGGTTTAAGGACGAAACGTTGCAAGAAGAAGAGAGGAGAGAGAGAGTGTGTGAGAGAGAGAGAGGAGCAGACCCCCCTAAGCTAGAGGAATCCAGAATGAATAATTTAATATCTGTTGATTCGGCTGAAAATGCAATTTGTGCTGCATTTTGTATAATATATTCAATTTGATTAATACTTCGTTTTTGACATAAATCCCACATTTGGTGTTTTAATAGCCAATCTGAGTACAGAAGAAAAGTCAGTAATAAGAAGAATAGAGAAACTTCTATACAAAATAAACTCGGGGGAAATAGCCATTATTTTCAATAAAACCTATATTAATGAAGGTCTTTTTCCAGCATATTATTATTATTATTATTATTATTATTATTATTATTATTATTATTATTATTATTATTATTATTAAGCAAGCCAATTTTGTCCCTTTCCCTGAAGTTTACACGAATTATCTCGAGGCAACCAGATCACTTGACTAATTCATGATGTCCTATATAGGTACAAGGCAGTCAAACAACGCACTGGGGCACTTCCGGTGAATTCTTGGTGTAACTGTGGCGTCTCCTCCCAGTTCCACCTTCAGACTCTTAGACTCCATCTTCTTCATTTCCTGGAACTCTTGAAGATCTTGCTGTCCAACAACGACAGCTCCTTATTTTCCTCATCATTGTCGTTATTTTTCCTTCAGCTCATCTCATATCTGATTTTGAATTCCGTCTCTCTCTCTTTTTAACCAGACGTTTCCCATCTCCTTTAGCGGGAACTCCACTCAAGCGCCCATCACCCAGGGAGTGACAAATTGTAGGCTGCAATGATTGGCCTCCTAAGGCAAGGAACAAACAACTTCTCTTGATAGACTTCCTTTCGAAAACCCGGACGTCATCCGAGGTCATCCTTTCATCGACTGCAATAATGACACTCTAAAAGAAAAAAGAAATGGAATTTAGGTCATTTGAAAAAGTATTCTCTTATACATGGTATTAAATATCAATGTTGCACATTAAATAATATGTGTATACACATATATATATGTATGTATGTATTCATACTTGTTCTTCTTCTTTCTATACAAGCTTGTCCCTATTTGGGGTCGCTGTAATGGTTCTTCAACACATTCTTCCATCTCTTTCGGTCTAGTGCATCCTCCTCGTTCAAACCCAACTCTCTCATATCTCTCTTCACACAGTCAATCCATCGCAATTTTGGTCTACCCAACCCTCTCCACCTGGTAGTCCCATGTCCATCATCTTCCTTGTCGGGTGGTCTTCCTCTCGTCTCTTTATAAGTCCTCACCTTGTTTGAAGCTGGTGCTATTTTGAGAGTGCCTCTAACTTGTTCGTTCCTAACTTTATCCTTTCTAGTAAGTCCACATTGCCATCTCAACATCCTCATCTTAGTCACATCAATCCTGTTCTCATATCTCTTCTTAGTTGCCAATGTTTCGGACGAGTACAACATTGCAGGTCTCACAACCTGGTGCTGGATCTTGCTCTTTAATTTGACCATAATTCTACGATCTCTCGCACATTTCCTCCAGCTACTCCACCCTGACTGCATCCTTCCGGTCAGCTCTTCATCTAGGTCTCCAGTATTTTGGATCACAAACCCCAGATATTTAAAACTTTCTACTTCCTCTAACTTATGAAAATCAATCTCAAGATCTACTTTTCTTTCTCTTTCTGCTTCCTCAAATTCACAGCGCATTCCAACAGTCTTGATTCTATTTATTCGCAGACCCCTCTCCTCCAGACAGTTCCTCCATCCCTCCGCTTTAAAATTTAGTTCTTCATCATCAGTTGCACACAAAAATCCATCATCTGCATACAGCATTTCACGTCTCAGATCTTCTGTGAGTATACCCAGCAACAGAGTGAATAAGTATGGGCTTAAGGCTGACCCTTGGTGAAGGCCTACCTGTACACTGGATCCCACGCAGTCTTCCGCTTCACATCGAACCGTTGTTGAACAATTTTCATACATATCCCTGACCAGATTTACATATACTTAAGGTATTTCTCGTGTCTTTAAACTTCTCCAAATCGCTTCTCGTTGAACATAGTCATATGCTTTTTCCAGATTAATAAATATCATATACAAGTTCATACATATATGTATATGATTTTATATATATATATATATATATATATATATATATATATATATAATATATATATATATATATAGATATATATATATATAATATATATATATATATATATATATATATTTATACATATATATATGAATATACATATATATATATATACATAAATACTACATACATATATATCTATATATACGTATGTATGTGTGGTGTATGCTGAATGTATATATATATATATATATATATATATATATATATATATATATTATATATATATTTGTGTGTGTGTGGGTGTAATTTTTTTAAACAGCCGTTCTAGCTTGCATCCGTAAGGCAATTCCTATGCAGAGATCTTCAGGTTTGTATGTTATGAAAATACAAAATATATATATATATATATATAATATATATATATATATATATATATATGTATATATCTATATATATCTATATATATTTATATATATATATATATATATATATATATATATATATATATATATATATATATATATATATATATATATATAATCTATATATATATATATTATATAGTATATATATATATATATATATATATATATATATATATATATATATATATATATATATATATATATATATATATAGATATATATATCATATATATAGATATATATATATATATATATATAATATATATATATATATATATATATATATATATATATATATATATATATATATATAGACATAAAACATACATATCTATATATTTATGTATATACATATATACACAGATATAAATATATATATATATATATATATATATATATCTTTAAACTAGGTTTTAACTGGAAAAAGTATAAAGTGTATTTATAGCAAAAGACCAAGGGTGCAATTCTTTTGAAATACAGATTGTGCACTAGCAAAGAAACAGAATTCAAGTGAAGAGGCTCGCTCCATTAAAATGTATCATACAGATTCCTTATCTTATCCGTTTTACATTTCTCCGCTTTCATAAAAGGCCTTCTGCCCCACAAATGAGCAGTAGTACCAGTCTACAATGCTGACGCCTACTTGGGCATAGGCACACTCATTAAGTTTGATGGAAACTGACTTCTATCTGAAATAACTCTAATAATATTATTACGATTTTTACCCTTGTATCATATTCTATATTAAATCCTTTGGCTCAATTTAAGAAAAAGGATCAAATTCGTAATGACGTCACCATTCACTCAACCATGAGGTTTACTTCACGATTAACATAACTGAACGAAGGGATTATAAAAGCGCCAAGTGTGGAGCTGAATTTACTTTAAACCAAACTTTCCATAACTTCTGTAAACAAACATTCACTCAAAACTAAAATGTCGATATCATATTTTTCATAATGCAAAATTAAGATATGGTGCCTTTTGAATAATTTGTTGTTTGCTATTTATCTCAACCAGTATTCAGTGAAAGGAGTAAGATGTTATCATTTGTCACAATGTCCATCAGCATTTGCCTTACTGATAGTGTCTTTCGACATGAGTGAGCACTTTTGTGTTTATTATTTAATCAATGCAACAATGTCTCACTTTTCACGTGCCTTTACCAACACTACGTATACGGGTGGTTTCCTTCGTTCAAAAAAGAATTTATATTCAGCTATGCTATTGTGCACCGAACATTGGGCCATCCTCAGTTATTTCCGACATTTTACTTAATATGTTCTAGACTCAGGATTCTTCTTCTAGACCTGCCATGTTGCATGCCAAGCAAATGTTTTTATTTGGTATACAAAGCTACAGCCTTTTTATGATTTCGCAATTGTACTTCTTTCCTTTTTTTATGGCCTTAGTGAAATGAACGAGATTTTGAAATCAATAGTTCATACATCACGGTCTCATTTTCCAATGACTTCATCAGTTACGGACTGAAAAATGTCTTACCTTTTGGAAAATTGAGCGGAATTTGATACATGGGCCAATTCGTGCGAAGTTTATCAAGCCCTTGTCGCATTTTGCTGCATAAATAAAAAAAAAAGTTGTGTTTGGAATCAGAGTGATAGAAAATATTGCTTACAATAATATTTAAGTGTTCTATAGATACAAGGAAATTGTTACCTATTAATATCTATTCGGTGCTTTAGTCATTTCATTATTTTTAGATTTTCGGACGTTTTTGTTGAAGAGAGGACTCTAGAAGTAACTAAATCGTAATGGACCAATGTAAAAATTTTGTAAAAACGTTTTATTTTTAAAGAAAACGTTTCCTAGCTAGTTTGATTTGTTTAGTCTTCTGACAAGCAAATATAAGTTTCCGAGAAGTCCACTGTGACACCTCATTGTTGCATCTCTCTCTCATAGATGCAAAAATCCTTTGCACATGTCTTGTGTTCCTATGGCTGAGTAGCAGCACACCCGCAATGCCTCATATCTTTCTGTCAGTCATATGTGGAGGAAAATACCTTTAGTGTTATTTCTAACTTGTTATGTGCGATGAATCATTCCACTGGCCTGCGTTTCAAAACTTTTTTTGACAAAGGTCAAGGGTTTTCCAACTGATTTAGGACCTTTTTGCAGCTGAATTCAAAAATGCGGTTCATTTTCCTGGATCAGGTCTGGTTTCTAAGATATAGAGTATTTCTATTCCAGCATATTTTTTCAAAGTATCGCAATTATCCAAGCGTTTATGGACTTTGTTTTTGCAAAACCGGGATGTTGGGTAATCTTTAATAATTATTTTTATTTCTCTTTTCAGGTCTAGATATGTATAGATATGGATCGGAAGTGTAAAAGCCATCCTAATGGGTTCTGTTACATGCGGACATGTGGTTCTTCCAGACCGTCAAGCAAAAATCACGGATTTTGTGAAGAAGGCATATCAAGCTTACTTTGGAGTCAAACTAGGGGACCAGGATAAGCCATTTGCTCCCATATCTGCTGCAAAACATGTGTAGAGAATTTACCGGATTAGAGGAACAAAAAAAGAAAGATTATGCCATTTAGTGTCCTAATGGTGTGGAGGGAAGGGAAAGATCACGTTGCCGACTGCTACTTTTGCATGACAAATCTCAAAGGCATCAATCGCAAAAACAAGCACCATGTTCAATACCCTGCTGTTCCTTCTACCATAAAGCCAGTCTTCCATGGCCCTGATCTTCCTGTTCCTGAGCCAAATGTCACCATGGAATCTAGTTCCGATTCCGAATCTAGTAACATGACTGATACAGCAGTGTGTGGTGCATACAGGCCAGAAGAGGACGACCAACCGGTGCCTTTGACCCAAGCCGAACTCAATGACTTGACACGAGACCTGAACCTTTCCAAGGAGTCTGCCCAGGTACTGGGTTCTCGTCTGCGAGAAAAACGTCTACTGGCACCAGGAACACCATTCTATTGGTACTGGGACCGCGAGAGAGATTTTAGAAAATTCTTCACGTTTATTGAAGCATCTTCACTGGACTACTGTAACAATATTGCTGTCCTGATTGACTCATCTAACAGAAGTCTCAAGGCAGTTCTTCTGAATAACAGATATAAGTTTTCATTGATTCCTATTGGGCTGATCTGTAAAGAACTTAATGTTGTTGGACTCATCCTAGGATTTCAAAGTGGTTACGCAAAGTATCCATGCTTTCTGTGCTCATGGGATAGCCATGCTGATAACAAGCATCATGTCAGACAAGAGTGGCCATCAAGAAACGTATTAAAACCTGGGTCACGCAACGTTCTGTCCCACCCTCTGGTTGAACCGAGCAAGATATTGCTTCCACCCCTCCCCATCAAACTCGGCCTCACGAAGAACTTTGTGAAGACATTGGACAGGGAAAGTAGAGGATTTGCTCTCCTCCATCAGAAGTTTCAACAAAAAAGCATGGAGAAATTTAAGGCAGGTATATTTATTTGATGGTCTTCAAATAAGGGAACTCATAAAGGACGGTAATTAAGATGATGCACTAAATCCTGCTGAACTCTCTGCCTGGTTGTCCCTTGAGTCAGTTGTTGCAAACTTCCTTGGTAACCACAGAAGTTCCCAGTATCAGAAGGTGGTTGATGAGTTAATGGAGAATTTCCGCCAACTTGGTGTGCGCATGTCAGTGAAAATGCACTTCATCCGGTCTCTTTTGGGCTATTTTCCAGAGAATTATGGAGACTTCAGTGAAGAACAGGGTGAGCCTTTCACCAAGATATCAGTGTTATGGAGGAACGCTATCAAGGCCGATGGAATGTCAACTTTCAGACCGACTACTGCTGGTGCCTGAAGAGGGATGTTGAGTCTGCTCAGCACAAACGGAAGTCCTTGAAGAGACCATTCATCCACGAGTAGCTTCCTTAGTTCATTATAATCTTATTGCTATCTATTCAAAATATTTTGTAAACCTTCTGTGAATAAATCAGTCTAATATTTTCAATATTGTGTTTCAGTCGCCTACAAATATATCAGTATTTAGGATATTTTTAATGTGCTAATATTTCATTGACTTGGTCCGATTGAGTAAAATGAGCGTGATTTTTGGATTCAGTGCAAAAAACTGGCCTAAAATCAGGATTATATGATAAACCTTCAAAATAGCGCAGGCCAGTGATTTCTTAACAGTCTCTTATACTGTAACAAGTAAATAGGGTATCGGAACAAATGAAGTTATTTACGAACAGTCAAAAGCTCAAATTTCAACTCTTTCAGACGTCAATCGAAACACGTCGTAGGTGGGAGGCTTCTAAAGACGTCAACTCCCATGATTCCTCCCCGACTGTTCGTCCTTCTCAGCCCTCTTATTGAGGGATCATTTCTGGAAAACAAAAGCAGGTAGTGTAACCTGCATCTTAGCAGACAAGGAGGTTGCAAAAGGAAAAACGCCTTTCTTCCGAGTCAATATTGATCAACGTTTATACAGGAAGTTTCAGTTCATAAGTAGAAAAAGTCAGGTAACCGACTTTTGGACCCCGATGAAATTTTGTGAAAAGCACGTTAAATAGTGTATATCATTTATGCAGAATTGTATAAATACGTGCAGCTAATTGGTTTATAGTGAAGTAGAAAGGAAAAGAAGCCTTATATGTCGACGGTAAACACGTGCATATGGAATACACGTGCCCTTACATGTGCACCTAAGCCCATTCATGGCTAAAAGGCGCGAGAGCAGCTGGCTCGGATCATCGTAATCCGCTAATTTAGCTGTAATTGAGGCGGTAGCTGGGGGCGGCCCGGGAAGAGGGACGGAGGGCGAACCGAACAATAGTCGAACAGGTGACCAGTGACTCCCTGTCCCGCCTTCCCCTCATCTAATGGAAGTATGCGACTAGCCCAGCTCTTGTTCACAATGTCCTAACAACTAGACGCTCTTGAATTATAATAGTTCAGTGCGTCGATGGGTAGGCTACCTACGTCCTTTTTTCGTCTTTGACTCTGACTCCGACAAAGATAAAAACAAAATCCTTTGAAGGTGATCGAGAAGTCTGTGATGCATAAATGCGCTGAAATAAATTGCGTGTGAGGTTTGAATGCAAAACAAACAGCGAGGGATTTATGTGGACAAAGGGGCGTTTATCACCGGGAGGGAGAGAGAGAGAGAGCACAGGTGGCTCTTCAGACTTGCTCTAACTTACAACCCTTAATAAATAACCATAATCCTCAGGGAGAAAAGAGAGGGGAAGCGCGCATTTCTATTATTCTTCGTATGAAGATTTCACGTTGACGCAAATGACGTAAGCTTAGGAGATATGAAAATGCTACTTCTGATCTGCTGTCGTTGAAAACGTTCATCTTCCAACTATTGGAATACTAACTATACCACTCCGCCTAAAAATGAGAACATTCCAAGTTGACTTAAAGAGCTAAAGCAAATGAACTTTGTCATTGCTATCTCAGTCAGTCAGAATCCACACCTCAGACAAAATGGTTTTTCAGTTTCTTACACTGATTTGCTATTAACACAAATATGAAGAGTATGAATGGCAAACCATCTTTTCTAATAATTCTGTTATTCTATCATTTACAAGAAAAGGAGGAAGAAGGTGAGTTGCTCTACTTTTTTTATTGACACATCTTCCAAATAATGACCTTAGAACAGAAAAGCATCCTAATTTTCGTCCACACATTCTGCTTCTCAAAAGGAAGAGGCACCTCTCTCAATCCGATCATCATAATCCCGATTAATTCACTGCGACAGCATCCAATTCGTGACAAACCTTTAATAATGGTTTTCAAACCTTCCGGGATAGCGTGTTGTACAAATTTTTTAGGACAAGTGCCTGCTGCAGTGCAAACAATTGAACTGATGATATTCCTGCCCAAGTGTGTGACGAATTGTGAGTTAAAAGTAACCAAATTTGCTTTCTATAAGACAACGATGAGGAATCGTCACATTTTGCACATCTTGACGAGCGTCAGCTCGACTACCCCGGAACTTTGCCCTACAGCGAATGAGCAAATACGTTTATGACAGGGATGTCCCGCCTCTATAAAACCTGATTAATGGTCGCCGGGAATGGAAGAGTGAAGGAAGGGATGGACCGCCGAAGGATCCGTCCGGGGACGGGACGGGGGAAGACGGAGGGGCGACGTAATCGCCCTGTAATGGCCTGGGCGTCTGCTCTTACACGGCAAGGATTAAGTGCGATTTCCGGATTTGATTGGGGATATCACAAACAATTGGCTACTTGTTTGTGATGGTGACCAAGAGTACGGGTGCCCCAGATTAATGGTCACTTGACGCAAGTCAATGTTATCGGCGGATCACTCGGGCTCAAGGGCGAGGGGGACGGCGCTCCTCGAACATTCGTGCCGCCACATTTCACTTTTTTGAAGAGGTAGAAAACGACGGCGATGCCACTCCATGCAAACCGTTTCATGACTTCCATTGTTCATGATGCAGATTGTCAACGAGCAGGAGTTTATGTTTGAATGTGTCTGCGCTTCTTCCTCGTTATGATATTGAACTTCGAATGATATCCAGTTGTTCCTCAGACTGCAAAGCTTTTCAGTCAATAAAGCTCGCTTTCATTTGTCACTTCTGAGACAAAAACCTTATAACGTTTAGCAGATTCACTTCCACGTTACAGTTAAACTATACTTGGGTACGTAGAAAGACTGTTGGATGGATATAGAATGGAACTTTGGCCGTAAAGCAAAAGAGAAAAACAACAACAGAAATGCATCTATCTCTTTTAAAGTCATTTTGGAGTCATGCGTTAAAAGTATCGCAACTTACAATGTCCGGCAAGAATGCAAGAATGAGAGCGAATGACTAAAGACAGGTTTGGAAGAATAGGCCTGCGCTGTCTTCTGCCTTCATGCGAGATGGCGGGAGAACTCAGCGATAAAGAGGGTAAAGAAAGAAGGGGAGAACAGAGATGCCAATTAAGATAAGGAACTGGGAGATGTAACACCAAAGACTGAGAGAGGAAGAGAGCACTGAAACAACAAACTTGAAATGAGCTTAAAGAGAGAAGAAAAGACACAACCGGGGAATCTAACTATATAGCTATCAGGGCCTCCCTCATATCGGGTCCTGTTCAACTTTTAGCCTGAGTGAGATATTCCGGGTGACAACGTGAGATTTCCCAGTGGCCCGAGAAATAGCGATCGTGCCTCGTGAAAGACTCAGTATGAGAGACCAGATGTTTGAAACTGAATGAAAAGTGCTGAGAGCAAGATACATTATAATTGAACAAACTAAAGGAAAATCATATCACTACAATGTTTTTGTTCCCTTCCCTCCCTTCATATACACACAAACATCTGCTAATTCTGTGACCTAATCCTGGAGTTCTCAACACTTCACGTACTCTTTTCTGGGTCTTCAACTCTAGCTCATTAGTCACCCATATTAACTGCTCTCCTCGCTTCCTCTTTCCCAAACTCACCTTCACTTCTTCCCCCTTAGTTTGATCTTCTCTCTACTGTTACTTTGTCTTTAGCTAGTCATTGTCAGATATACCTCCATTATATCAATCGTGTAATAGTACAAAATCCAACAAGCTCTTCTTAGCATTTCCGCTTTTCCCGGTACACTTTTACCGCCGAACATTAACTGCCTTTCCAAACATTCCCACAAGACCCTATGTCCTCATATATTTATTCCATG
>NC_087211.1:30078265-30085765 GCF_015104395.2 Macrobrachium nipponense
CTCTCTCTCTCTCTTTCTCTTTATATGTATATATATATATATATATATATATTATATTATATATATATATAATTATATATATATATACCATATATAAACATATTATATATATATATATATATATATATATATACATATATATAATATATTATATATATATATATATATGTGTGTGTGTGTGTGTGTGTGTGTGTGTGTGTATGTATAATTTAACCAAGAACGTATTGGTGCAAGTCCTTAGAACGGCGACACATTTACAGTTGAAAATCATAAGGAGGAGAGGTAAGTTGTCTTTCCCTCTCTCGCTCTTCTCGTTTTTTTTTTTTTTTATTAGTTTGGTTGTTTTAACTATGATAGGCATCTCCTAGTGTGCAAAACCTTTCTTTTGAATGTGTCATTCGGATAATGACTTTGCTGAGCATCTCGATGATAAAACAAATACGACCAGATCCTTGCTGTTGATTTTCCGTGCTTCATGAAAGCTACGTTCCAAACAGTATGTGGCAGAACTTTCTATCGGGGTTCAGGAAGTCTGCACTGGAACGGGAAACCGAGCGAGAGAGAAACAGATCAATCTTTTGTCGAATGATCCGCATTCTTTTGTTATACTCTTTATCATAGGCTTTTGAAATGGTAGAAACTGGCTCGCAAACCTCCACAAAATGTGAGAAAGAATGAATAGCAAAGAAAGGAACGAAACAGTTGTAAAAGCTACAAATAAAAGATAGATACCAAACAAAAACTTCTTTCAGTTTTCTTCTGAAGATGGAAAAAGACTGCTGGGCCTTGACCCAGGCTGACAACCCAAACATCTCTTGAAAATGGGCCACAGATAAGGCATGAAAGTACTCGAGTGTGGAGTAAAAATTAAATGTAAATATTTAGATGTAAACTAGTTACACAGTGATTTAGTGGGTTTCTTTTTCAAAAGATAGATAGTCAAAAAGATAAATAAATAGATAAATTCATAAATAGAGTGAAGTTTTCATCATATAAGTTATAAATACGTGAATAGATGATTCATTAAATAAGTGATGAAATAAATAGATAAATAAGTAAACAAAAATGGCTTATTAGCCAGAGTAAGCCTGTGGCAAGAGAACCGAGCCGGCCCAACCCAGGACAAGACGGAGGGCGAGGGCCGTTCCAGAGGCCTGCATCAGAGCAGATAGACAAAGCTGCAAGTTTCAGAACAAGGGCACTTGGTCACCTACCTGCGGGTAGTACGAGCTTCATTTTCGCTGCCTCAAAGACGCCTCTGTCACTCAAGTTAGGCAACAAACAACCTGTAGGGAGAATCTCTGCCACTGATATCTTAAACTGAAAGCCGTTCACATTTCATGCATTTATGGCATAGGAAGGAAAGAAAACTCAGTCCTTGAAGTCATGGTTTATTGACGTCTACGATTCCATTAGCGGTGGTGACATGACTTGCTTTACACTCACTGGAATCAAATGAGTTTGAAGAACCATCATCGGCTCTCCATCAGTTACTCGGTCAGCCTTCTTCTGCGACGGCCTCGAGCCTCCACTCACTCACTCAGAGTGGAATCATCATCATCATCATCATCGTAGTTATCACTCGAAATCTCGTTGCAACAAAACGTTCTTTTTCATGCCAAGCTTTAACAACACTTATTACAAAGGATTACTTCTCGAGGTTTTCTGCCCTGCTCCAAGAAGCTAATAATTTCAGTTATACTCTTAACGCTATTCGGCTAATTTGAATTCAACTATTGTTATCTAAATGTTAAAAAAGCAATTGACGGTGCTTATAAACATTGCCCTACCATACGTTATAAAATTAGGTCATTATGCAGTTAAGGAAATCATCTATAGCAAAAATATGACTCGACTAAAAGCAACTGACTAATGGAAGGTCCAAGGAAGTCCGGCCATTCGACGCCAGACTTTCTTGGTAAATCAGTGTCTCTCGTCTCTCTCTTCTCTACATAAAAGAAAGAAAGAAAAAAAAAAAGATAACCTCAGCTCCATTAACATTTTTTGTTCCCGTAATTGGATGGTGCCGTCCCGTGGTGCACTGTAGACATGAAAAGGATCCAGAGGAGATTTCTCAAAGGTGTTTGCAGCGACCATTGGGCCCTGTAGCGACACCCACGTTCGAGACTTTTACTCGACCTCCTCCACCCCTTCCCTTTTTCAGTCCTGCTGTTCAACTCTTTGTCTCAGCGCCCAATGACCTCACAGCCGAAATTTCATAAAACATTCATTAATCATCATGAACGTAGTTTGTGACACGAATGAAGGAGGTACTTCACTGAAATAATATATGGAGAGAGAGAGAGAGAGAGAGAGAGAGAGAGAGAGAGAGAGAGAGAGGTATCTATGTGAAATCACTAAATAGAATTCACGAATTCCCGTGGCAGTTCATTATGTTTGCCACAGTTTGCTAGCAATGGTCCGTTTCGTTTTTCGACTTTTACTAACAATGTTTCTCGGATAAGCTAATGCTTATGAGCAATCAAGAAGTCTGTTCTCTTCCAGTTCCAAATCCTATATAGATATAAGAGCTTCTTTCTCTGTCATTCTCTCTTCATACATTTTCGTTTTTATCAAAACAAATGTATCTAGCAGCAGCAAAGAGGACGCGGGGAAGCTGGTGCAGGCCTTCCTTTCTTCCTTCCTTCCTTCCATCCTTCCTTGCGCCTGACGCAGACAGCAAAGAGAACAATGGCGAGCTTTTTTTTTATTAGAAATATTATCACATCCATAAGCAAATAAACATTTCTAACCATCTGTTCGGTAATACTATCTATAAGAACTATTTACTTAACTGTAAAAAGATCTAATCGGTCGAATATATACATACATACAAACATATGTATATATCTGTATGTGCATGTATATATATGTGTGTGTGTGTGCGCGCCCGTGTGTATGTGTATTTGTGTGTGTGTGTGAATGCGTCTAATGTAGTTTCTTCAGTAGAAATGAGGGACTTATCATGTGAGAAACTCTGCTAAAAAAGAAAGGAGTCAGGTAAGACCAAAAAAGTCTAGAGAATAGAGCATTCTCTACTGCTTGGGTAAGAAGAAGTCACCGTTTGCCTCAAGGGTGACTGACCACCAGTGAAGCAAAGCTTTCGCCACTTGTTTTGGAAGCAATCGGCTCGCTTCGTTTTCGTTTACACGTTATTCATTTACGAAAGCTTCAGTGCTCCCAACTGAGCAGTCATATGTGTGCATGTGACCGTTTGTATGCGTGTGTGTATGAGAGAGAGAGAGAGAGAGAGAGAGAGAGAGAGAGAGAGAGAAACTGTGATTGGCAGATGGGGACCCGGTGGATCGATACGGTAGAACTAAAGCGAATATTACCAGATGCTGCAACACATCTCTGCCACTGCGGAGATTCATAAATGGCTACTAAGAGTCCTATACTTATCAAAGGGACTTAAAATCCCTAGTTATTTCAGTATTAACTCAGTTATTACGTAGCCGTGAAAACCAAGTTCTTGCTACCTGTAACCTAATATTCAGCCAACTTGACCCTTCTCCGTATCTGAGCATCTTAATATTATTATCTTAGTTTAACCAGACCACTGAGCTGATTAACAGCTCTCCCAGGGCTGGCCCGCAGGATTAAACATATTTTACATGGCTAGGAGCCAATCGGTCGCCTAGCAAAGTGACCCACAGCTTATTGTGGGATCCGAATCACATCATATCGAGATATGAATTTCTAATCACCAGAAATAAATTTCTCTGATTTCACGTTGGCAGAGCGGGTCTGAGCATTTTACCTGTTTAGCCTTACATATCTATATCAAAAGCCTAAGAGCGAAAAGAGAGGCTCCGTTCCTTGGTTGTTATTTGTTATATATATATATATATATATATATATATATATATATATATATATATATATATATATATATATATGTATGTATATATATTAGTTGATGCATATGAGAACACGGGTGATTTGTGCGTGCGGGTGCGGGTGTATATGGTATGTATTTGTGCGTGTATACTAATTAATGGGAAACATTCGACACTCTCTGTATCTTTGGTTACAAGAATGACAGCCGCATAGATTTGTGTTTGCCCTCTGATTCCAAAACTTTTGTTAGGCGTTTTACACAAAGTCCTGAAATTTGATGTGCATTGATATCCTTTACTTCGGCATATTAAGTACTCGTAAGATTCGCTTGCAACAGCAGTTCTAAAAGATGCAATGATTTTAGGGACATTTCTTTATCTGCAGCACTGATTTTTCATTCAGTTAGTGCCTGACGAGGCACTAACTGAATGAAAACTTCCTTTTGTACTAAGGCTCTGTAGAATAGGATTACATGTTAATGCACGTGTTACACGCGGTCAAAATCATATTCGGGAACTGAATAATTCGGTCTTGCAATTGATGTTCCCTTTGTTGAACTTACAATGCAGTACGATATCATGGCCATTAGAGAGAGAGAGAGAGAGAGAGAGAGAGAGAGAGAGAGAGAGAGAGAGAGAGAGAAACTATATACACTGCTATTGGTGTTTCCATCACCTCACACATCAAGAACGTGGTTGAGGTAGGCGATGTAGCAAATGGCCAGCCGTAGGATCTCAATCTTGGAGAGCTTCTTATCGGGAGGGAGGGTCGGAAGAAGCTTCCGCAGTTGAGCAAAGGCCACGTTGAAGGCCTCCACTCGGAGTCTCTCCCGACTGGCGTGAGCTGTCCGGTATTTGAGGGTCGCCCGACGACGTCTGCGCCGTTCCTCTTTGGTCATGGCTATTCCCTGGTCTCGGTCTCTGCAAATTAACATCATTGTCTTAGGCTAAATTTACATTGATAAACTTTGCTCTCTGTACTACAGTAAAATCCTTTCACGCACATCGGACGTTCACTACAGAAGGTTGTATGAATAAATACTTCATCTGTGTTCCCATATGCATCATCTATAGCATGTATACATACATATATTCACACACACACACACACACACACACACACACACACACATATATATATATATATATATATATATATATATATATAATAATAATAATAATAATAATAATAATAATAATAATAAAAAGAGTATGGCCAGTAGAAACTTCAGCATTTTTCGTTAAAACTTTATTCTTATCCAACGCCTACGTTTCGGGATACAAATCCCATCTTCAGGGCTAAAAAAGGGAAAAAATTAAAATTCTATATATTAAATCATACTAAAATGGGGCACAGTAGTAAATTAGGCTTTTTAAAAAATTATATAGATTGATTAACATTATATCAGTGAAATTCGAATTTTATATAAAAGTAAGATGGTAACTAATTGAATAAGAGATCAACAGTAAAAAGCAAAGCTACTAAGTACAATGACACTTTCAAAATAAATAAACAAAACACTTAAAAACACAAACCAAACGGGAACAACTAAGAAAATTACATTATTACTTTTGCCTGTTAGGATTCAATATTTTTCTCCTGTCTTTAGGATTATTATAAAAATGTACGTTCTGTCCTTCCGTAGGAATGTTACTGCCTCAACCAAGAACAAGTAAGGTAACTACCACGGTGATTAGTAATTTTTCTCTTGTTTAACTTATTAACCTTTGTTCTATGTGAATACTTTGCACTTGCAAGAGTAGTAGCAGCAGTAGTAGCTCAGTTTGTGAGAAGCGAGATACTGGTTGTACAAGTGCAGTTGTACATAAAAGTTTGGTAACTGACTACAAAATGATTGATAAGAAGTTGGCTCGCGCAGTTGTTGATAGAATTTCCTATAGATATCCAGTTGCAAAGACTTACGTAAACATTGTATTGAGGGAGAGTTACATGCTATGAGCCTAGATAACCTTACGTAAAAACTTATTCTCAGAAACATTCCAGGCATAATGGATCTTTTAAGAAATGATCAAAGATAAGACTGAGATGGTCGAGAAAGCTGCAGGTACATAAAATCAAAGGGATGAGCCAAAATAGTGATGCAGATATGGATTTGGAACAGGGTAGTACTGAGTCAGCAGTGGTTGTGCCAGAGCCAGCGGGAGAAATACAGTAGCAAGCCACTAGCAGCAGCTGCTTCTTGCATCCAAGATACAGGAGCAAAACAACTGGAAGAGGCCAGGCAAAGAAATCCTATCTTAGCCAGGCAGTGAGTGAGAGTCAAGACTTGCAGAACGAAGGAAAAAAGACGAAGGAACTTTTAGTTTGAGGTTGTTGATTACATATTATATTGTTTATCAATTAATTCTTTGTCAGTGGTCATACTAGGGCTAAACAGCATTTTTCATTGGCCAAGAGCATTTATGACATTTGCCAGAAGACTGCACTAAGGATCTGTATCAAAAGATGCCACTGGGTAAGATGCTGTGATGGAAGAGCCATTCAAAAGAGTAATTGTAAATCTGAGTAGGCCTAAATTGTCAGTTTGATAAGTTACTTCAATGAAATTTGCACGTGCACAAAGAATTGTGTTCAAGTGTGCAGCTGTGTGCCTGAAGTGTTCTATTGCATGTGTGTCTTGTCGAGGGGTTTCCTGCTCGAACTCTACTATCCCATCTGATGAAGAAGAACTAATGGATGATTCAGAAAGCACCACAATCGATACAAATGGCAGTGACACTCAGTATCCTTAAGAACATATTAGGGTAACCAGCACATAGTTAACCATGAATCAGAAGAAATACATCATGAGAAACAATAGGGAATTAGGTATGGAAATCCTGGTGATTCACATGCAGGAATTAAGTGTTTTATCATCTACTTCTACTGCATGAAGCGTCCAAGGAAATCGGCAAGGAGATAAAATTTTTAATCTAAGAATTAAGCATGGGACAGAGAAGTGAGGAGAAATATTTGTGGATTAGGTCTCAAGGGTATAGCACATTGAAAAAAAAATGCGCATACGTACTCTATCTCTTGGGTGGTGTGGAAATAGTACCAATATTTTATACTGCACTCACAAAAAATTAATATAGCTATAAAACTATTAGTTATAGAGAAAAAATGCACGAGTATTTTGCACGAGGATTTAACGTACTTTAATTATGTACTTCATAGTAATTTCCGTCAGACTAACCGTTTTTAAGGAAAAAGCGAAAAATTGAACTTTGGTGCCATTTTTCAAGATGGCGGGGCGAAGCTCTAGCTGGGTTGATTAGAGGGGACTTTTGATATGTTATTTCTAAGTGTCTAGAAAAGACATTTACCATTTTTCAGATTATTATAAATTTTTTCATTTATTTGACTGAAAAACGCCTAATATGACGGCTATTATCCTGTAGTTGGCGGTAATAGACTTTGACAAATCTTGGAAATTTGTCAGTGTTTTGTTTTATGCTGCTTTAGTGATGACTGTCACTGTTATTGCTATGCGTCCTATTTTCGAGTTTTTATTGATTTGATTTAACATGGATTACTGTTGTTACAGCATTCATTTTAATTTATAATTATTTTTTTCTGTCTGTTTATCTTAACTTATAAATGATTGTTCTGTCTGTTTAGTAATGTAAATTGTTTAATGATTCATTTAC
This sequence comes from Macrobrachium nipponense, assembly GCF_015104395.2. NCBI lineage: Eukaryota > Metazoa > Arthropoda > Malacostraca > Decapoda > Palaemonidae > Macrobrachium > Macrobrachium nipponense. Next base: position 30,085,756 of record NC_087211.1, read on the forward strand.
TTGGGTTTAA
>NC_087211.1:30090765-30207201 GCF_015104395.2 Macrobrachium nipponense
TCTTTCTCATCACGGTTGGCCTGGACCTGTTCTCGCCCATGGCGAGCATCAACGGGTGCTTCTCATCCTAGAATGCCTTATGTTGGAGCTGAAGTCCTGAATTTAAGCTGTTCAGATCTGCCTAACTCACGACCCAGAAAGTGACATACATTGAAGTAAATTTATAAACAATTTGGCTGCTTTGTTGCATATAGCACTTTCTTTATCGTTTAAGTAGATCACTGTATAAATAAATGGATGGCTTATATAATATTACCTCAAATGCCTCATCTTTGTAATTGTCACATAGGTTTCTTTAAGAGTAACCAGGTGAATCATTCATATGTCTCGGCTGCCTCGTAACCTCTAAATGTTTGCCAGTAAGCTTGAAACAAATTCATGACTTCGAAAGAGCTCTTTTTGAACTCATAGAATGGACAGCTTAGTACTGATTTTGTTATTAGTATTATTCTTTGTTGACAAAACATTACGCATGTTGTAATACCATATTTCCAATTAGTTTGCTCAAAACTGTGGATTTTAATCTATAACAATAACTCATTTCACCAACACATTATAAAATATTTTGTCTATAAAAAGGAAAATATTCTCATTCATAGCATCTAGCAGGATTATTCTAGCTACTAATCAAACATCACAACAAAGCCAAATAGGCTTCAGCAGCGCTTCAACTTATGATCACTACTAGTCTACGCCAAACTCTCTCTGTGGTCATTCCATATTGTCAGCATTTTTCTTTAGTCAATGAGTCACCTAGAGCTTCAGTTAAGAAACTGTAGGGAATGAATGTATTCTTAGAAACAGTTCGTCAAATAAGTCTGGGCACAACCCTGTGCTTACAACCTTAGTATTTTTTATCAACTTAATTTATCTTCGCTAATATAAACTTTTCGTTACTGAGTGTAGCGCTTATTTATTTTTTTAATGAACCACTTGATTTTACTTCTAAAGTGTTGATAATATTAAGTAGGAGGAAGAAATAAAGTCAAGACGTGTATTGAAGTACTTTAGCTAAATCAAGTACTGGATCACTTTCGAATTATCATGAGGTTAAAATCTGTTGTGAGTAAAGCTAAGAAAATACAATATTAGTTCTGCCCTTTTTCATTTTGATGAATAATTGCAATTTTGTTGAAGCGGGGAATTTGAGCAAAGAACATTTTCGGAATACCAAAGAAATGAGTTCTTTCAGGAAGGACAATAACATGAATCGCTTCCATGTAGAAAAGATTGTTGTTATCGTAGTAGTTACTAAGTAATAGAAAGTCGAGTTTTCGCTTCCAGAAAAGAAGGCTTGCAAAGGAATCAATATGTTCGTAGTTTGATGGTGGAACATCAATGTTGGAAGCAGCAGTAAAATGTTTCCCTGAATATTTCAGCTTCAAGAAAATACTGCATTTCAGAGATTTCGAGTAAACTGTCGATTCAAACTCAAAGAGAACAAGTGTAACTCTGATACCGAGCTAATAGAAAAGCTGTTTAATGGAACAAATTGTCGAAGGAAATTATCTAATCCTTGAGGAGGACCAGAGATGGTATGAGCTCACAAAACGCTTCAAAGAGACGGAAGAAGAGGAATGGAGGCCATGTTATTCAAAACCGAAGTCGGGCCCAGTCATGGTAGATGGAATCGCTCGGCCGCGTGGAAGGAGCGACTGCGCAGAGTTCGGCAGCCGAGGGAAGATTTTCACCACAAAGGAGGAAGAACAATGAGGAGCGTAGGAGCTTTAAAGATATATTTTGAAAAGATCAATATGCATCAGCTAGCCAAATTTCTTGCATCTGATACATCCTGTAATGTTGCTTCAGATGCCACGTGCGAAAATCTGAAAGACAGGTTAGGTCTGCATGTAGTACATAAAAAATATTAACTGAAAACAAACTAAAAATTTCTTTTGCAATAAGCGAGGAACTACTAGTAATAAGTTCAGTATTCAATGACAATGCTTAATAATGGAGTCTCTGGAACAATTGATGATAAACAACCGCTGGCTTTCTTGATGAAAAGCTGATTAGATTATTTGCAATGGACGTCACTGAGCCTGCTGGCTGTCCCACCGGGGGAGTGCCGGCGCCTACAATTGTCCCAAAATCAGTAATAGCTTCAGTTATAGATCATATATTGAAAACCGTATAGTAGAACAGGTTACTCTTCTAAAAGGTGAACAGCTGTCTGATTTGAAGAGTGCAAATGTTTCTTTAGAACACATTTAAGCTGACCTTGTATCCAAATGAATTTCAACTGAAGATCATACATGATCATTTTTGATTGGTCAGAGGACTTTCAACAGACTGAAGAGGGTATTGTTCCGGATATTTTGTACTTTGAAAGTTTATCAAAATATTGTTCAACAAAAGTGACGGAACTGACAGACTGTGACGGTAATCACATATTTGTTGATGCTATGATTGTTACGATCATCGTTTCCACCGCCACGGAACACAATGAACCTTTGTGAAATTCCAGCGCTTGCTCCTGTCTCTCCTGCGCTCTCACTTTCTCAAGTCTGAGTACTTTACTTTTTGGGGGGTAGGAAAGGATGGATTTATTGGGTGAGGGGTAAAGGTACGGGGTGTGGAGGTAGCGGGACAGGTTGAGAGTAAAGGATGAAATGGAAGAAGAATTAGTAGTGAATAGAAGGGGGCAGACCCTTTTGCTTTGTTGTGAGTGAGTTTGATGAACGATTTTTTGGCGAGGCTAACTCTGTCGTCCCGGATATAGTCTAGATCTCTCCGGATTGGTGCCAAAGACGTCTGAGCCACCTCCATCTCCACTTCACTCATTGTTGACGCTTCTGCTTAAGGAACTTTCGTCATTTCCCTTATTATTTCATTTTTTACTCCATACTAATGCTTCATTTGCAAATCAACAATATCTTTTAGGTACAGCTTGATTGTCATATAGTATTTTAGTCCATAATATAACGTTACACATTCTTCTACACTTATTCATAATCTTACTTCGTATCCATTTTCACTCTATTTAATTTCCAGCTCTAAGTCAGCCTAAGAATTATTTAACTGGCCTTTTTGAATCTCTCCCTACATACATTCCAACTTAGTGAACCTTCACTGGACATCATTGTTCCAAATATTTGAAACATCCAACCTCTCTTCGTCTCAAGTGATTTCATCCCTTTGTACATGCTCTGTTTTCATTCTCTTTTTTTATTCTATATATATATATATATATATATATATATATATATATTATATATATATTTATATATATATATATATTCTTATATGCTGTTGTTTTCGCAATGCATCATCCTCTCCGTAACTGAATGAAGTGTTGTAAAATCGTTTGCAATATTTTCAGATTCCTTATTTTGCTTAGAGTTAGTATTTTCTAATAATGTATGTTCAGATTTTGCATAACATAATTTAAAAGTTAAGAATAACGTAGAATGTGAGAAGAAAAAGTAAATGGCATTGTCTGTTCGCCGCAGGAAAATTTTATTATCTATTTTTTTTTTCTTTTGTAAACAATCATGCGACGCTTTTGACTTGTTTCAGCCATGTGTCTATGTCAAGAAACCACGTGATAATTGCATCATCTTTCGTTTGATCGTTCTGTTCTGCCTAAAACGTTTCACATACGTCTGATACCTTTCATTTCATGTAAGTAGTTAGAGATGTTTTTGTATTGAAAACTATCTAATATTACTGGTAAATTAACTCTTATATCTCTCGATTTGTCAAAAGAGAATTTGTTGACTCGTAAGTACTTTAATTTTGAAGTGGAAAGGTTTGAGACGTTACTCAAGGAAATGAAGAAACTTAATTTCATTCGAGAAAATTCTATAATCACATCTTGTACTTTAAACGACTTTTATTGTCTTAAATCATGTAATAATAAATGTTATTTATGATTGTCATCCCACTTTCTCTCTACTTATTTTTTTGAAAGAGAATTTTTACGATATTAACTGTCTCTCGTTCCCAAAATCCTTCGCCCAACCAATTTAGACAAGGTCCACTGACCAGTTTTCATATGAAGAGAGAAGAAATATGTCATTCTGAGATTTGAAACCATGGCGTAAGGATCTCTCTCTCTCTCTCTCTCTCTCTCTCTCTCTCTCTCTCTCTCTCTCTCTCTCTCTCTCTCTCTCTCTCCTCGCACGAGAGATTTTTTTTTTATTTCACATTGACGTTAAGATTTTATACTTAGTGATTGGTCACTCGTAAAGTTTAGATTTCGTATTTCTTAGACTTATTTAATATTGCTTAGTGCTTATTGTGGAATCTGAGCAAACATTGTACAAGTGTGTAACAGCGCCTTTCTTTTTTGGAATATGGTGAATTTTTTTAATATGGTGAATTTTTGGAGGTAGCTGCAGCAGAAACATAATTGGTACTAAGTTTTGTGTTGCAACTTTAAAACATAATTACAGTGGTTTGGTAAAACTATTTCATTTTTTACACATTGCAAATTTTTGTTCTGTGTTTATTATTTTTTTAAGTGATTTTTTTTTTATTTTTTTTTTGCGCATTTATCCATTTTTCTTACTGAAGTGATTTTTTGTGAATTTGCCCATTTTTCTTATTGAAGAGTGTTTTTTTTATATTCTTAGAGTTTTTGCACTTTTTGTGGTTTTACACAATTTTCTGTTTTCATTTACATTCACAATTTGATTAACTTAATTGCTTCCATTGATTAATCATTGCATATTTAATTGAGTTTAACACTAGTGAATTATTTTGCATTTATTTGGAATTCTTTTCAAGTTTTATTGTTGTTTAGCACTTGCGAATTAATTTCCAAACTTTAGTTATTACCTAACACTTTTGAATTTCAATTGACCAATTAAGTTTCTTGAATTTTTTGGTAAGTAATTTTGATCTAATTTTACCTAATAATTAATTCAAGAATTATTTAAACTTTGTGTTGTTTCAAATAATAGTAAATTTCCCTGAGATTGTGAATTTCACTCATAAAAAGTTTTGTTTTTTTTCACCAGTGTATTTGATTTTATTTAGGTAGAAATATAGGTTGGTAATTAAGCTGTTTTCCTTCAATTTCATTGAAATAAGTTAGAACCAGGGAAATACTTTGACTTTTAAACGTTGTTGATGGAGTGAGCCCTTTAATTAATTTAATTACATATAAGATTACCTCACACCTGTTTTAATGAACTTAGTCTGATTTTCTGCAATACTGATAAGTTGTTTAAGGGATCACTGTTGCCTTTAGAGTATACAGTAGTATTTTACATGTGATGAAGGTTCAGGTGTCTGGCTGTTGTGAGGTAATTATTTTATGATTGGTATGTGTAGTAACCAGATACTTGGCACTTCGTCACAATATGTATATGTGTGTGTGTTTATGTATGTGTGTGTATATTTATACACACACACACACACACACACATATATATATATATATATATATATATATATATATATATATATATATATATATATATATATAATCCTTCTCTTTGTTATGATCAGCTATTTATAGAATTCACTGCATACTCGGTTCCATTCAGTCGAAATTTCCACGAGGTACGAAATAACTCTAATACCAGTGTTTCAATTGCACGTTTTCCACACGAGCCATAACGTGATAATCTCTGGCGTCAAAGCAGAGGGTACTCTTATATTTAGGGATCAATTCCTTCCTCAGCGGATCCAAAGCTTTTCTTCTGTCTTGGAGCATAGCGCCACATTGTCCCGAGTCACTGGCAGTCCGATAAAGACAATGTTCAGGTAATGCCACTTCATACCACCTCTGAACAACCAGCCAGCCAGCGAGTAGGAAAGGAAAATCGAGAGAGTGCCAACTGATAGAACATCAATATTAGATGAAAGGTTCTTCATGAATATAATTTTCTTGAACTACAATTAGGGGTGAAACTGATTGAATGATGAAGTGAAGCAATCTTAAATCCATCTAGAAAATTGACTTTGTGAAAACTCGAGGAAAATATCTAAAAAGAATCAGTTACAGTTTCTTATAGAGCCTCAATTAATGGGTGGCTATTAGAGGCCACGTCGCCTCTTACCTCATATGCAGTATCGGCTCATTTTCAAATGTTCTTTGGTTGTGACATGTCGTCAAGAAAAATGGATGGGCTGTTAAGATGACTAGAATATTTTTCAAACAAATAGTAGTTACGCTCTAGGAAAAATAAGAATGCTTCATCTTCTAAACATCATTATTGATTTTGTAGATGGTCTCTGTTTTACAGAACATGCTTCGAAGACAAGAGTCAAGACTTGAGCCCGTAGCATTATTCTTGTGCGTAAATAGACATTGAGAGTGAGTTATATGTTGTCATTCAGAGAGTGAGAAGATCAATAACAAAATACAGGGCACGTTTCAGTTTTCTCCAGACCTCTCAATGAGGACCCCACGACAGGAGGAGGAGGAGGTTCGTTACTGAATTCAGGAAAGTTGATGATATCTGACAAAAGGGCATCAACGAAAGTTCTCGAGGGGACCAGTGACACGTGAAATTGCCGAGCCTCGCTTATCCACTAGCATGACGCCGGTAATCAATATTGTGCCGCCGTCGAGCCTCCTCCCACATATCCCTTGGGAATCCCCAGCGATTGAGGCTCCCTGGCGGCGATTTCCCCACGCTCTCTAAGGGATACCCCTGATGGTAATGATAATGTCGATTACTTAATAGAAACATCTCTTTTGTTGTTCTCTTATTACTTCTGATGGCCTCCTCCTCCTCTTCCTCCTCCGCCCCCCACCCACCTACACAAGCGTCCGAGCAGCACTTGTGCTCTTCTCAAGCGAAGCTGCGCTCGTGTCACTCGTTAGAGTGGACAGGTAAACAACTGAGCTTGACTCTGAACTCTGATGTGACGTTGTATTTGGCTTAAGATGACTTTCTTTCGATCCATTAACGTTCGAATGAGAGATCTCAGAGGATAATTTTGTTGACGAACTGAAAATATAACCAAACCTGGGAATCTGATCCATCAATTCGTCGGAGAGATAAAAAACGTTAAAGTCCGCTAAGAACGAAGAAAAGTAGACTTGGTCAGCGGCCTCTCCTCTGCAGAGCAGGGACCACCGATCAACTCCCACATTCTGCCTTCCATGTTGCTCCGTCTCATTGTCACTTGCCACCTTTTGGAAAGTTTTCTAAACTGCAGATCACAATAAACGTTTTGGATATCAAGCTGACATTAAAAGAGAACAGAAGTAGCTCTGAAAACGTTTGGGCTTTGGACGACTTCAACGTTTCAGAGTCAACTGGAGGAGAAAAAAATGCCACCACCTTCCTGAAGTTGTTCATTTCATCCTTAGAAACTTATTTCTCTTATAAACATTACTGGGAACAAAAACTATAAAGATCCTGAGATTAGTCAATAAAAAAAGTGGAAATTTTCACGTTTAAATTGACCCATAACCTAAGATGTTATTAGGGCAAGATTCAAAATATTGGTGGAAAATAATCACCTGAGGCCACAATTTCTCAAAATCAAGTTGACTTTAGAACGGACTTGTGACTTTGTAAAAAAGATTTACGATGAAAATATTTGCTTGAAATTGTGGGAAAAAAGACAAAAAATCACAAGTCGCAAGGTACTACGCATTTAACAACCAAGTTTCATCAAAACAAGTAAAAAATGCGCCGAAGTTTCTTCGCCGGAGTCGAGTTTCCTGTACAATGTACAATGCTGTATAAAACCATTAACTATGACCGACAGCGCAGCTCTTCAGTTGCTCACCAGATGCGGTAGAGTGAGGGTGCGTCCTATGCCTCCAGAAAGCGCAGTCAGATGCACGATCCATGAACAACTTTAACCTTAAATGATATCAAAACTACGGAGGCTAGAGGTTGCAATGTGGCATATCTGATGATTGGAGGGTGGATGATCAGCATACCAGTTTGCAGACTTCTGGCCTTAGTAGTTTTATTTTATTTAAGTTTAAAGTTAGCCGTGGAGCATGCATGGATTTTGAATTTTCCTCTCTCACAAAATAGGAAAAGAAGCTACAAAGTTCAGACCAAGCGAGACACAACTGAACGTCATAAAGGGAGATCTGTCCAAGGCAAAAATCAATAGACAACATGTGATCAGAAGCTCTTTGGAGGAAGCCTTTTCGAGGTTCACTGCTGAAGAAAGCACTGCTAACTAAGTAAGGGAAATCAACACCAAGACATAAGAAAGCAGGAATTGAAAATAGCAATGAGGTGAATAGAGCCCACATAAACTCCAAACGCGTCTGTTTTCACATGGATCTACTTGTACGTGAAATTTCATGACAGGAAACTTATTGGCAGCCTCAGGTTAAGAGAAGATTCTACAAGTGGTAGTGTATTACCTGTTTAAGATCGTCACTATATCTATTCCACTTGGAAAATGCTCCTTTGTACCATGGCGCCCGCGCATATTTTCCAAGAGGGGCAAATTATACATACATATATACATGAATGAATAACTTGATCACGAAGTATATGAACGTGATGCAATATATAAATAAAGGTTTTTGCCACGAAGGAAAAAATGAAAAGCGAGATAGCCAAGCGCTTTCGGTCTAGTTCGACCCTTTACTCAGACACAACTGATCTTACGGAAGAAAAACATAGTTAAGGTAGGCTTAATATCCAAACTGACACTACAAGATTAGCAATAAGGTCGATTTCACTCTACAGAAACGAGGAAACGCCTGAGGGCAGCCACACCTTGGAGGATACACACGATGTCAACAGACGATTCATCCAGTAAACAATACTTAAAAAAAAAAAAAGGGAGGCATATACAACTTATTATCATGAAATTTACAAAAATGTTCCCAAAAAAATTATTAATGAAAAGACGAGAAAGAAAAAAAATATATATAAATATATCGAGCAAGAGAGAGAGGGAGAAAGAATATCGAGCAAGAGAGAGAGAGAGAGAGAGAGAGAGAGAGAGAGAGAGAAAGAGAAATAATACCTATATATATGTGGGACTAATTTATTAGGAGTTCATTTATTTTAAAGTCCTTCATATACATTTTACAAATATATGGGTCCAAATGGTACATTCCCGGACTAAGATTTAGGTTGTTTTTATTAGTGATTTGTATAATTGCTGATTCCAATAAATTTTTTGAAACATAATCATTAGATCTAGCAATTACCGAGGTATCACCCCAATTAATACAATGAGATTTTTCACTCAGATGGATAAACAGTGCATTTGAAGTCTGGGCTGTTCTAACTGAATACATATGCTGCTTAATACGTACACATAAATTTTTACTTGACTGACCAACGTAAAACGATGTGCAATCCTTACAAGGAATTTTGTAAATGATGTTGTTATTTGTTACGGGACTATTCTTAATTAGCATATCTTTAATGGTATTGTTATACGAGAACACTACATTAACATTAAACGATTTAAATATTGATTTTATGTTTTCAAATCCACGAAAGTAAGGTAAGCTAAGTACATTTTTAGGCATTTTTTTTCATTAATAGCAACACTATAAAACTTTTTGTGAGCTTTTTGATAACATAAATCAATTAAATGAGGTGGGTGTATACACACACACACATATATATATATGTGTGTGTATATATATAAAATATATATATATATATATATATATATATATATATATATGCGATGAAGAAAAAATACCATGTTACATTGACTTTATCTCAATAGTTCCATGTAGCTACTGTTCAGCTAAATCCAAATATTTCTGGGAAGAACAACGCAGTTATATACTGTATACAAATATTATACAGTATATAATTATACCTTTAATTTACTTAAACTGAAAGAATATATTGTAAAATGGAAGGAAAACGAAGTGATATTGTTAAATGTAATATATATATCTAAATTTTGTCCAGGATTTTAGGAGGGGGTGGGGGCAAGTGCCCCCTCTTGCCCCTATGTGCGGGCGCCCATGCTTTGTACTTCTGAAACCATTCCAGAAATTCACAAACCCAAGGTTGGGATCCCAGTTTATGACACCTCTGAGTAGTAAAATGGTACTACAACATCTACACGATTGTATTTAAGTTTGAATATTAATGTTTCGGTTTGTTTCATTTTAGGACCCACATAATATTATCATCGATCTGGAATAAATACAGTCAGAGTAGAATCCTGTAGTTCATGGCGAGTAAAGGTTGACCGCAAACTGCCAGAACAGTCGCTTGATGCAGTGTAGTAGTGGAGTGGGTGTGGAGGCTCTTAGCTCCGGAGAAAGGTGAGCACCGTCAAAAGCTGAGAGATCAATATACATGCTTTTCCAGAATGAATGCAGCAGAGTAAAGCGTTAACCTATATCTTTGCTTTTCCAGAGTGTATGAAATGATAAAGACAAATTCTAATTTTGTGTATAAAGTCCGAAGAACTGTTTGAAGGACATACGATTTCATTCTTGGCAAAGAATCAGTACGAGTCATCATAAGTTTTTGATCTAAAAATCGCGAATATCCATCTCCTCTGTTCTCCTGTAATTCATAAAGTAGAGCGACAGCCCGGACCGTTGAGATACAACGAACGAGATACCGACTGTAACCCCTACTGGTATTTAGGAGTAGACTTGTAAACTGTGAAACTGACCGTCTGCCGAAAATATATGGGTGGTTTACTTAACAAGCACCACTAATTGCTCGTTAGATTTTGGGTCTCGATCCAATATATGAGATACCAGATGAAACTAATATATAATATGTCTGCAGACTCTACTGATTATAGAATGACCAGTGACAGACATTTTGGAGGGTGGGTTCCCCCTGACAGACGCACTGAAAAGGGGGGGTTAATTGGATCTAGATCCAACTTAGGAGATACCGAGTAAAATTTACACTACAATAGCACTGCACATCCTAGAATACTGTGGTGGTAATGACAGACGTTTTAGTGGGTGGTTACCCCCTGACAGACGCCCCACAACGAGTGGGGAGGGGGAGACATGATCTGCATCCAACATTGGAGATACCAAGTAAAATTTGTACTACAATTGCACTGCACACCATAGAATACTGTGATGGTATAGCCAGACATTTTAGTGGGTGGTTACTCCTTGACAGACAGCCCACAAAGAGTGGGGAGGGGGAGGGGAAGACAGGAACTGCATCCAACATTGGAGATACCAAGTAAAATTTGTACTACAATAGCACTTCATATCCTAGAATGCTGTGATGGTAATGACAGACATTTTAGTGGGTGGCTTCCCCCTGACAGACAGAGTAGAATCCTTCAGGTGGGCAGGGGGAAGGGCAAGCCCTGATAATTAATGTCTAGATTAGTATAGTGTGCTACTATTGACCCGTATTATACATTATCGTGATATATTTAATAAATATTTGTATCCTTTCTATATCCTTTGTATTTATCTAACACAGTGTTTCCCGACCTTTGGCACTTTGAGGAACCCCTGAGACAATTTTCCTCATCCCAAGGAGCCCCAATACATACACACACACACACACACACACACACACACACATATATATATATATATATATATATATATATATATATATATATATATATATATATGTATGTATATGTATATATGTATATATATACATATATATATATACATACATATATATATATATATATATATATTATATATATATATATATATATATATATATATATATGTGTGTGTGTGTGTGTGTGTGTGTTCAAGAATTTGTATTAATTACCTTTAGTAAAACAGAGGGAAAAAATCTCGCACGATATGTTACGATAAAATAAATTATAGGACTACGATTTCTCACGCCATGTTTAACGAAAAATATATACTTATAAATAACAAATAATCAAATAAAACATGAATTCTTACGGAACACCTGGCGATCGTTCACGGAACCCTAAGGTTCCGCGGAACCCCGGTTGACGATGGCTGATCTAACACAAAAATTATTTATTTGTTTCATATAAATAACAGTCATCTGTAGGCCCATAATAATTCAGTCATATTATTATTTTGTCAAGCAAGCAACTGACTTCAATTATAGTAGGATAAGCCCGGGGTTACTTGGCTACAAGGGTAAGTTGGCACACTCAAAATTACTTTAAAGTTTACCAATAGATGACTCTAATACATATACTGTGTAATTGCCACGTGGTTCCTCAATTACCAGCAAAATTCTATAGAGATAGAACGTAGGAGCTCGAATTTATGAGACAATTTTTGATTTTTATGGTAGTAAGTAAATATTTTAATCTTTCTGTTATTTGCTATAACGTCTATACATTCATAAAGATTATTTTTCAATTATAGCATAGTTTTCCATATGGTTTAAAGATTCTATACAATTAAAATGATTAATTCAAGGCTTCTTGGTGTGGACTGGTAAGCGTTTTTGTACCAAATGGTATGGATGGGGCAAGTTGGCACATGTTATTTGATAACAATAGTAAGCCTATTTATTTATATAATTTACGTTTTGTCTCTGGATTTTTGGAAGGATAATGAGATTAGTGTCCTATCCTTTCCTCCACATTGTTCTCTGAAGAAATGTGTTAACAGGGCATGTGATTCGTGGATGACTGGTAATCCAGGATCAAGTATGCCCATCTGTGACATTCCTGGTAAAGTTTCCTCGGTTTTACCTCTAGCTGTCATTTATTCTGATGTTTTCAATTGGTTTAGGATTGATGGAATTTCAACTTTGAATTACAGACTATTTCAAGATTTTTATTTTACGGGTGGTTATGTAACAGATTAAGAGATGTCCAAAGTGACACATGGGCTTCAGATCAGTCATTATCGTGATACAGAGTTTAAGAACTGCTCCTGTTGATCCAGAAGAAAGCTCAGCTGAAGAGAGCCTGTGTTTGGTAAGCCAGGAGAAGTGTGGGTCCAGTGCAGGGCATGTAACATGTGGGAGCATGAAGACTATGACGAGGATTTATTTCACACCTGCCACAATTACAACTAGATGATGATCTGAAGTAATACTAATGTCTTATATTTTGTATTTTGGAAATTCAGAGGGTATTTTTGCTTTTTTATTTAAATGCAATGTAGTAATTTTCTTTTCATTATCAATGTGCCAACTTATCCCATAATGTGTGCCAACTTACCCCGTGGGGCAAGCTGGCACGAAAAGTTATTTTTTTCTAAAGCTTATTGTTATCTTTTGTTGAAAGCAAACAACAATTATTTTGCTCTATGATAAAGACGAATGTTAATATTTTTCAATGGTGGTAAGGATTTTGCAAAAATGTTTGCTTTATATTCGCAATAACCAAATTGTAAAAAGTGTGCCAACTAGCCCCGGTCTCCATACTCGCTTAAGCTTTGTTTACGAGATGAAAATTAATGTAGCGGTGGTTGGAAGACTGGCACTATAAAATAGCATATAAGTTCTTATCATTATTAGAGTTATTGCTTTAAAATGTCTATGTACATAACATTTGTTAAATAGAGTTAAGCACCCATTAAATAGATAGTAATATATATGTAATATATACGCTATGGTCAGGGTACAGATCATAACAATTGCGCTACAGCCTACTCGGTTTGTTTTATCGAAGCAGGACTACCTTCTTTTGATTTCAACTGACTTTACTAATGAAATCATGGATACATTTTTGTATTATCAGTTTTATGAATGAATATTGTTGTTACTATAGTCGATTTTTTTCTGCTGGTGTATAATTCGTCAGATATAATACAGCTGGCCGAGGAAGGACACAGAGGATCTCTGTTTTTTAAACAATCTCTCTACACACCAAGTTATTTCGAACATTGCCATTCTCTCAAGAAGATTATGAATGCTTTGTGAATGTTATTGAATGTTTATTGTGTAAGTATTCAGTGAATGTTTTGTCTTTAGGGTTTTAGTAAATGTTTTGTGAATGTTAAGTGAATGTTTAGTGAATGTCTTGTGAATGGTAGTGTTTTGTGAATATTTAGTGTGTAAGTATTCAGTGAGTGTTTAGGGTTTTAGTGAAAGTTTTGCGAATTTTAAGTGAGCGTTTAGTGACTGTCTTGTGAATGTTAGTGTTTAGCAAATGTTTAGTATGTAAGTGTTTATTAAGTTTTTAATGAGTGGATGTTCATTCACTGTTTAGTATTTAATAAGTATTTAGGGTTTGGTAAGCATTTAGTATTTAATGAGTGCTTAGGGTTTAGTGAATGTTTAGTGCTTAATTAATGTTTAGGATTAAGTGAGTGTATAGTGAATGTTTACCGAGTGTTTGGGGTATAATGAGTATTTAGTAAATTTAGTGTTTCAAGTTTTTAGTGCGCATTTAGTGTATAGTGAGTGCCTAGTGAGTGTTGGGTATTCAGAGTGTTTTGTGTTATTGAGAGTGTGTGTGAGTGTATGTTAAGTGTGTGTGTGTGTGTGTGTATAGTGAATGTATGCAAGTGTGAGTGCTTACTGAGTAAGCGTATTGTGAGTGTTGGTGTTTAGTTGTACTACGTACATTACTGTTTAGTTAGTGCTTCGCTACCATATGCAAAGAAAGTCCTGTATTTACACAGGAACCATTTATGCTTGACACTGCTTAGATCCAAGAGCAGATGCTTAGGCCTGACCACAATGGTTGGAGGGCTTAGGTGTGTTTTCGTAAGGTAATTTTTCTCTGTGAAATAATAATAATAATTTGAAAGATTAAAAAAAGTAATAGTAATAAAATATAGTACCAAGAGCTGGACCGAGACCTTTCAATATGGCCTTCCGAAGTCACTCTCGGCAGGGAGATCGCTACTCCAGTGATTGACGCCCTATGCCTTGCACACAGCTGACATATTTGCACATTCGGTTGTCCGATTTTTATGACTGTTGGAGACGCATTATAAATCATATTAACAATGGTAAATACATTGAACATACGTGAGGATATAATATGATGTTAGTGCCTGTCTACTATATATAATGAACAAATAAAGAAAAAAATATTACTAGGGAGAAAATTAGCCGAATAATGGTCGTCAAAGCCAGCATCGATAGAATGTATTGAAACACATTACATAGGCTGCCTGTGGTGCGTGCCGGGGGGAAGTTAAGAGACAAACGCACTCAGCTGGCTTTAAACATCAAACTGCCTAAGTATCAGTTTTACTTGAGTTTAGATTTTCTTCCCTTCCTGGCAAAACCTCAGCAAGAACTATTCTGTGTAATTGTTAAGACGACCTTCATGTTTAGGAATACTTAAATGAAAGGTAGTAGGTTGAATGAAATGGGAATTTTTCCTTGAGCTTATTAAATCAGAAAGGTGATGAAATAAATTCCAATAAACCTTAAGTTAGTTGCTGAATTCTAAGACGCGAAAGATCTAGCATCACAAAAATGACTTCAAAGCATTTTTAGGTAAGTCCTTCAGCATTTCTGCTCACCATCGGTAGTCTAGAGATCTAACCCCCGAAAATAAAGTCAATCATCGCAACTCAACCAGTGAGCACGTCATGAAAAATTAGAGTTGGGCCAGGGGCCATTGCCAATACAGGACGTTATTTTAGACACACGGCACATCGAATTCATATCCCGGTACTCTTAGCACCAATACTTTCAATGGTCACTTTAAACATGAACCAGTTCAAACAAAGGTCCCCTTAAAAGCAAAGTCTCGAAACCATGATGTGGAACCGATCACGAAATAATCATCACATCATTCTTTAGCCTCCCAAGAGATAAAGGAAGGAATGAGTGAAACAGAAAGCTAAAAAAAGTAGAAGAAAAGAATACTACATTTCCGCAGCGTTGTCCCCCAAAATTCAGATAGAATACCAGCAATCTCTCTCTCTCTCTCTCTCTCTCTCTCTCTCTTCTCTCTTCTCTCTCTCTCTCCAGTGAGAGTTCATGGGTTCAGTTCCCAAGTAGACCGCAGCGGTTTAGGAGTATCCTACCTATGGACGTAAGGAATGAATTAGGGACCTGGTTACTAGCTGACAATGGCGAGTCCAGACCAGAGTAAATGACTTAGGGCTCAACCTCCACCCAAAGGATGCCCTGGGAACCGAAAGGGTAGATCTTCCTTAGTCGCCCCTCTACTGTAAGTATGCACAATAAACAGGCGAATGACGCTCTAAGTGCAGAGATGCTCCAGAGATTGCTGATGAAGCCTCTGTGTAAAGCAGCTCAAGTTCGTGATCACATTTGTACAAGGGGTTGGTTGCATCATTGTTTCTCTTTCCTTCGTGGAACTTGTGTTTATTTATATGTGCATGTCAGTGTGTCTGTATGTATGTGTGTATCACACATTACCACAGGTGAAAAAATAGGAAACTGGTTGCAGGTCTTGGCCGGTTTCGACTTTATTTCCAAGCCATTGACATAGCGGTAGCAATCACAATATAGTATATGCTATGGGGACAGTAAGGACAAACATACAAACCGTTGGAGACAAAATCCACACCTGATAGATGTCAAATATGATCCTCCTTTTTCTATACATATCTAGTTCCTTCCTTAAAATTTAAACATTTTACGGATGTCTTTGGAAAACATAGGATCAAGTTTATACATGCCATGACTGATATTCATGTTATGGTAATCATTTTCTTATATAAAATTGAACTCAATGGTGTTTCTTTTCAATGCATAATTTAAGTAAGCTATCCTTTATTGCCCCAGTCCAGTTAATTATATGACTGTTCCCACTAACATGTACAAATATTCCACTTGAACCTGTGTATATCTTGTACATTTTTATTGCTGCATCTATTCTCTTTTCCCGAATTTTCAAGTTTACCGTTATAAAAGTTATTACAGAACTTAGATGGAATTTTCTATAAACGTCCTTTAGTATCGTCGGGAGAGGTCTCTATAAATACACAATTAATTGTTTTATTGTTCTTAAATTCGACGTGAACTCCAAAATTCTTAAGATGGGAATGTCGTTCATATTGTTTTTGTATTGTAAGTTACTTTTTTATCTTTTATTTTATTTTATTTATTTTATTATTTATTTATTTATTTTTATAGTCTTTTTGCCACTTCTAATGCATTGCCTGATACAGAGTCAGGATATTTCAGTTTCTTGCCTGTATTCATAAGCTATTCTATTTCATCATCAATGTAATGCTCTTAAAAAGAGGACTGTGAACACTGATTTCTTAACTTTATTGCTTTGACCATAATAGAAAGAACAAAGACTGAAATATGAGTTAGAGTTGGAGTTCTAGTATGATGCTTTTGCTAGAGGTCGTCGTTTATCTCCTTTACTGCCAGATTGTTCAGTAGCTTGCCTGGTGGTCTTACTGGCGCTGGTGGTCATAAAGTTAGTGTCCTCGTGATGCTCCTACAAATTGCCTTGACTTTTTTTTCTGCTACTTGTCTCCGTTACTACATAATACGTGAGCAGACAATTATCTGTTTTTTCCTCGTTTATCTTTCATCCGTATAATGTTCCTTTTCTTTGTTGAGCACTCCCGTTCCCCTTTTCAGCTAGTTACGAATGAGTGCTTATGATGAGCAAGAATAATTATAATTAGATCCTCTTTCTCTCAAACTTAACAGTCTCTAATGATACAAAGTTCGAGTATGGTCTTCTGTTTCTCTCTCTCTCTCTCTCTCTCTCTCTCTCTCTCTCTCTCTCTCTCTCTCTCTCTCTCTCTATCTCTCTCTCTCTCTCTCTCTCTCTCTCTCTCTCTCTCTCTCTTCTCTTCTTTTACAGAATATAAACCAACGTTTTGCTTGGCTAGACTCCCATTACAATGCTTAAGCGTAGTATCTGCCCCTGTTTCCATTACAGAGCAAAATAATTTCGAGAAAAAAAAAACGACTGGTCATACGGGGTTCACTTCCTTGTTAGTTTATTCTAATTATTGAAAAGTCGAGAAAAAAAAAACGACTGGTCATACGGATTCATTTCCTTGTTAGTTTATCTTAATTATTGAAAAGTCGTGCAGTCTACGGTCAGGTTCTTCCCAATTTCACGGGTTCATGACCTTGTCAAAATTTTACATATAATTTTGACCTAATACGCGACAACCTTACGAACTAAGTTACTTGGCTCTCTATACCTCGTGAAAAGCTGCAGGTGTCGACTCTTTGGTATCTGGTTAGTTCTTGCGGTTGGGCTGGATTTGTTGGACACAAGTTCAATATTCAATATCAAGTGACCACCTCATATTGATGTCTGCCTCACTGAAACTGTATCACAAGTAAACTTTCAGGGATGAAACAGAAAGAGGAGTTTCCAAAAAGCCAGTGCTTTGTTACATACAGATTGTTACATACCTGTTAATTTCTGGTCTGGGAGACGAATGAAGCTGTTGAGACCTCAGGTCATGTGGGGGAAGGAGTCGGTGATCACGAGACACCAGTTCAGCTGGAGTCATGTAGCTGCACGGTGTATAGTGACCCACCAGAGGGAAGTCCATGTCCGGCCTGAAGACAAAAACAATCATATGTAGCTACAGCAGGAAAGCGAGATAAATAATAGATATTTTTTATCTTCAAATTTGAGATTCCCAAAACCTATATTGTTGACTCCCCAAACCGTGTAGCCTCACTAAGTCCAAGAGTAAATATGAACACTTTTTCATTGTGATTTGGTGAACGCAGTATAACAAGCAACGTGCCTACGGATAAAGGACATTTTCTCTCGGCCACGATGCAAAAAGATTGGTAATCATTAGGACTTTGATGGTGAAGAGCTTCAACACCTAACCTCAGGTATACTCTTGAATTTAAGAAGCATCTGCATTCCCAGTGGTCAATTTTGCAAATGACCTGCGTTCAGTTGATATCAAATAAGCGACTGATCGCTCATGAGTCTCTGCTGTAAGGTGTAGCAGCCACGAAAGCTGTAAACGTAAGTTCTTGCACGCAGTGGATTGAATGGTTGGGTTCACAGGACAAGCCAGCCGAACCTTTCCCAAAAGCAGGCAAAATATAAAGTGTCATTCAATGAAGTGAGGTGCGTTACTTTTCCACAAATAGAGATCTATTCAACTTGACGGAGGGATAAGAACTGACGGAATGACTCAACGTTTATTGTTGTGATGTTAGGATGAACACTTCAAAGATATTGTTACTATTTCGTTCACAGATTCGATGGAAAGAATTTAATTGATGATTATTATATAACTTCAAGGTGTCTTTTTTTTACGATTATTATTCAACTGTAGGGGATCTTTATTTCATTCAACTAAACGATAATTTTATTGTCATCAAAATGCCTTCACTCCTACTTTTAAGTTTTCTTTCCGGAGCGAAGGCTGTTCTGATCACTGCGCAAATAGCTATAGAATGAAGACGAGGACAGCCGGTGACATCGTGTGAGACGTTTCTTTGACAGAGACTGAATAGTTGGTTCATTTCTGGCACTTCAGTGACCATGGAGTCCAAACAAAGGTTTCTCTATGGATTTGTCATCTCCGAGGGTTACTTTGAAAAATTAGCGGCGGTGACCCTCGCGAAAGTGTGGGCTAACTTCGCAGGGGTCAAAATCCAAAATGGCTGCCGGGGCCATCTTAAAAATTACTTTTTCTATGGTTCGGGCTACAGCGTTGATCAACTTATGCTTTCTGGGGTTTTGGGGGTCAAGAAATTCATATTTGACATCAATTTTATGATTAGACCTTGTCATGACTAGGTTACCCAAGATGGCTGCCATCCGTCATGGTCTCGGTTACCTAATAACTGAACGTCTTTTTCTTTTTTTCATGTGTGCTTTTTTTGCATGCCATTGGTTCCACTGCACTTCATCTGAATCATTTAAAATTACCCTCTGCAATGTGGTGGCCTATCTTTCTTTCTGATTGCACTTTGTTTTTACTTTTAGATCTGCCTTTTAGGTCTCCATTTTGAGACATGGTACAGGCAAATCTGTGTAGTCACCTAAATAGACAATGAATAGTACTACACGTGTAGCATCTCGAATAGCGCGGTTGCAAAGGGAAACTCAGGTCGTGCGGTTGCCGCGGCCGATAACAATATCGCGCGGATGTGTGTGTACAGACACCTGCGCTCTGCCATTGCCTTTGCCTTTGCAACAGCCGTGTGCGAACAGTCATCTGGACAAAATTGTGAAGAAAAAGTGTTGGAAGGAACTACTTGAAATTTTCTGCAATTCTGAGGAAACTTAGGTCAAATAATATCGTACTTATCTTCACATTTTATTGAATTTCTAAGTTTATGCTCTTCACATTATATCATTTTATCTTGCAGTCCAACTCTATCTCCATGAATCTGTACAAAATCAGTGAAAAAAAACATACACTCCTACAAACACACAACCTTCTTATCGGAAATCAAATTAATAGTAATAGTAATGATAGAGGTTAATGATATATATTAATCTTTGGAATGCAAAAAAATGAGAATGTGGTAAGTTTAACTGCCGACGTCCACCGAGGCTCACGTGATCATTCCTGTTCCACTTCCTAGTCTGTTCTTGTCGGCTGTTCCGCTCAGTCGTCCATCCACTGAGAACGAGGCTGTGCAATTCAGGACGCTTGTGATGACTGGGAACATGTCTTGAGGCTTGTCATAGCTGCTATGCGTATGCTCACTGAAGGTTGCTTGTCTTTTCGAGGAACAGAAGAAAGATTTGGATCGTTGCAAAATGGGAATAATTGTTTTAGGGCTGCTTGAACTCATAAGCGAGTTTGATCCATTGTTAGTAGCAGGCCACATTTCGAAATATGGAAATTCCTGCAAAGGAAATCCTTCTCATCTGTCCAAAACTACCTATGAGGAGGAACTCATTCGAGTAAGGGCACAAAAGATCCATGCGCTCATTGACGAAGTCAAATCTTCTGGTTATTTCAGTTTGTCAGCTGATTCAACACCAGATCTATCATATATCGATCGCTAAACGTTGTACTTAGGTACTTAAGAAATGGACAGCCATCGCCTACCGGTGAGGAAATGGCAAATCAGGTGTTGCAGTACTTACGTGAAGCTTGTAGGCTAAACTTTTCAAAATGTGGCGGTCGGTCTTCTGACAACTCCGTTAACATCCTAGGTGTTATAAGGGGATGCAGCAAAAACTATTAGAAAAAAATAACTGCAATGTATGTATGGGCCCTGCGCAGCTCATTCACTAAATCTAGTAGGCCAATGTGCTGTTGCCTGCTGCCTAGTGCAGTTCATTTCTTCTCTAAGTTCTACAAAATGAGGATGTGAACTTGAAAACATGTGCAGCTGACCAACTGTGCATTTCACGAGGTGAATTTGAAAGATATGAAGCAGCTGCTAAGGAAATGCTATCAGAAAAAAATGTATCCAACGACGGAGATGCACCAGAAGTATAACTGAATGCCAGAGATAAATTTCGTATCACCACCTTTTACACGATTGCTGGCAAACTTGGAACCGAGGCGAACAGAAGAGAAGAGATACACAAAGTATAGCTGAGAGATTTTCTTTTCTATGTGATGTGTGCCCCATAATGTCACTGCATCATCTGCTAACATTGAGAGGGATTCTCAGTGCTATTGAAAGCTGAGTGATGCTTACCCATAGGACTTAAACGCTCATTTCTCAGCTGAGCTTCAGCAGTTTCGTTCACATGTGCACCATAAGTTCAGTGCAACAAAAAAAATGTAAAATCAAGATTTAGTTATGCCAAACTTTATCAAATAATTGTAGAAGACATTAAGTGTACCTTTCCAAATGTATAGACATTGGCTTTCCTATATTTTTAACATTAGTGGCCACAAACTGCTCAGCTGAGCGTTCATTTTCTCTGTTGATGTATATTAAAAAATCCTATCAGAACAACTATGCAGCGAGGGGGGCAGGCAGGATACCTCATCTCTATTAAGTAAAGAAACTGATGTGTTACATAAGATTAGTTTTGAGGTTCTGATCAAAGACTGCAATTTAAAAAGATAGAAAACTTTTCAAACATAAGTAAAGTGAAAGCATGTTCCATCTTACTATAAGTTTTGTTTCATTTCGATGATTAAAATATTATCTTATTGTTTTATATAATTATTAATATCTGAATTACATATACTATAAGGGGGCACCAAAATCTTATAAGTTCTTAAGACCTCTAAGGGTCTTAATCGAGCCTGTGTGTTCGGTCAGCACTTTTTGCAACCGCGCGGTTATCACTTCGTGTGAACAGGGCCTTAGTAGTTTGCCTATTAACATTGCTCAGGGTGCGTGATCCGGGAGCGAGCACCCCTTAAATAACCCTTTATAATGGAGGCAGGATGATTATCCATAGAAAACGACGCCTCTCACTCAGGTCTCTATTTACAGTAGGCTACCTACTAGAATCACAGAACGAACTAATAAACATATTCTCTCTCTCTCTCTCTCTCTCTCTCTCTCTCGCTCTCTCACTCTCTCTCTCTCTCTCTCTATATATATATATATTATATTATATATATATATATATATATATATATATATATATATATATATATTTATATGTAGCTATATATATATTATATATATACTATTTATAAAGCCAACGCTGATTCACTCTACTATAACAAAACAAAATAGAAAAGCAAATATACTTCAGTCTATTAATGTAAATGATCCACAACAGTAAATGAACAAATTTTATGTGATATCAAACTGACTGACAACACTTTTAGTCTTTTCGAGATTGGAATGCTGTTGTGGATAGGAAACCTCAAATCCAGGACTCCTAGGTCTAGGGAGGTGTCTGCAAAGAAAGCTCTGGCGAAGAGGACTCGCAGGAGGCGCTACCACTCAGGGGAGGAATTCATTACTACACAGAAAGAGCCATGATGCCATCGCTGCTCTATTGGGAGGAAGAAGGGTCAAGGTTGCAGAAATGGAAACATGATACTCCTTCTCTACTGCGGGGTTTTGTTGTTGTTGTTGTTGTTGTTGGTTGTTGAAGGTTGATTGAAATGGTCTTATGCCAGAAGAAGCTCTCGCTCCCACAGAACCTCATCAAATTGCGGGTCTTCTTCCATAATGAAGTCAATAAAAAGTGAAAAGAACAATTATATAAATATGAAATTGATATATAATGCTCGAGCGTTATTGCTATGCTTGAAGAGGCTATGAACCGTATAGTTACCAGTTGTGCTGGTTCAACCCAGGACCCACTCAGAAAGTGGGTCCTGGTTCAACCGAGATTCTGTCCAGATCCACAATGGCGGATATTTCTGACATGATTTTGGCCGTGACTCAGACTTCACATATCTCTTCTCCTCTGCAGCAGCCTGTGGCATTTTGCCCGGCCGTGTTGGAAATAGTAGGGACCTATATTATAAAGAATGCTCAACTCTGGCTTTGCAAGAAATCATAATTAACAAAAGAATAATAACTAAACTTCAAACATTTTGCTTAGTAGCAATAAAGATATTGAAAAAAAAAGTCCATTTAAATATATTATACGTAAATTGTCTCATCAAAGGAAATTTGACACTCTCATATGACATCAATATAAATACACTGCTCAATAGACATCATGATCGGAGGTGCGACAAAATATGACGATTCTTTTTATCAAATGCATATTCACCGAGTATAGAATGTCAAGTTTAATTATGTATATGGCGTGAAATTCACATTTTTAAGTAGAAAAAATTCATTTGAGACGTGCAACGTTCACTGTTCCACACATTCTTTTAAGACCCACTTCGGACCAGTCTGAGATTTGGAACAGATGAAAACATCGGTTGAAGGACACACAACAGTTTCTCCGAAAACAGGCCAAATCAGTATCGTTTTAAAGGAACCTTCACTCTTGGACTATCAAAGAAACAGCAAAAACAAAAATATTGCTATGTGATTGGGATTCATTTGTGATATTCTGAATTACTTTAATTCTCTCTCTCTCTCTCTCTCTCTCTCTCTCTCTCTCTCTCTCTCTCTCTCTCTCTCTCTCTCTCTCTCTCTTGACTTGGCGGTTGCACCTTGTACCTAATCATATTTACAGAGAAAATCAGATGAACATAATATCATTGTGGCAAGACTTGAACACCTCGTGCAATAAAATGAGTAGAACCTCTGCGTGATCTTTTGTTTATGTTGTCTGAAATAACGGCAGGTTCTAAAACACTCGCTTCAATTATTCTGAGATGAGTTATTATATACATTTCAAGAATTCCCAAGAAAAGTGCACGTACTGGAATATAGAAGTTTAATATAAAAACATACACTCAATGAGCGATAATACTCGGATAACTTGTACTTACCTGGTACATAAAGAACAAGTTAATGCTTCTGCATCAGTATCATGATAATGATCACTCACTCACTGGCCCCTTTACTATAAGATTCGTTTCTAGTAAAATGCTTTTCAGTATTTTTCTCTCTTTTCAGCGGTAAAACAAAAATCTGGGCTTGTTTGCCACACACTCCCTTCTTTCAAAAGTGTTGCTTTTCGTATAATCTAATCGGTTTCGGTGCTTTGTTGCTCAGTTCCACGGCTGATTTCAGGCTTACTATTATTTTGTTTCTGGATTCACGTTAAATTGTTTGGAACCGACTGGTCCCGAGAGCCGGCATCCACGCAGCTAGCACACTTAGCCCCTCCCACCGTCTGCGAACTTACCCACTGAGGACAGAGCATGATCCCCATTGGCTGTCAAGATAGAGAGCTCGCGTCTTATTGGTTAATAAAGGGAGAACCGTGTTCGGGAAACGCCTAAAATGTACGCGATTGGATATCTTGCTAGAGGATCAAAAAGATACCGTTAAATGCCAAGGTTATTTTTACTAAGACTATTTATGAAAAGAGTACAAAAGCAGATTTATATCGACCACTTGCTTAAAAGAAATATGATCATACTATAATTGCTAGCAATCAGGCATGAAGGAAGCCTTCCCTAGAGATTGCATTAATCCACTCGAGTTCCAGTTGAGAGAGAGACCTACTGTTTTGTCACGCCCTTTTGATATTGATCGGAGACGATGGTGGTTACCCAAGTAAGACTAAGCTCCTTTGCGCTAAGTTATTATGGAGCTCGGCCTTCCCTTCCAAAAGAGCGATTTCTCCTGAACTATCCTTTTATGGAGTGGAATTCGATGGCGAACAAGTGTCATCTAAGAAATTCAACTTCAGTTCGAGACGCGCACTTGAGGTGTGCGCCTAACGTCAGCTTAGAGACCTTAACAAATAGAGTGAAGAAGACAGTGCAAAATAAAACAGCAAGATGAAATCGTTGTAACACCTATGATAATGATGATACCAGCAGTATCAGTAGTAGTAAATATACTTGCTTGGTAACGATAGATTTATTTGTCGTTATTGCATTCAACAGCCCAAAATAATTCAGGAAGAGGCAAACAGAAAAGTGAAAATATAATCTCTCCACATGTAAACTTAAGTTCATACGCACCAGGACACAAGAACGAATTTCTTTGGAAAAGATAATGATACTGTCAGTAAATGCTTGAAAAACAATAAAACGTATATGTGATTGTCGATTGATGCTGCACTTAGCAACAAAGAACGTTGCTAGAAGCCTCTTTTGTATTCTTTCTCTTTCGTCGACGCCAAATAACTAACTATCAATCAATCATCACTCGATATTCAATGTCTAGCTTCACTGTTAAACAGTTTAGATTAGTGGCTTGCTGTTATAGGTACCCTGGTCTTATGCTATTAGTCTGAGGGAGAGACTACACAAATCATCTAGAATCTAGATGCTCGATGGTTTTCATATCTGTCAACATCTCTGTGGTAAATATTCTAAAATATCTCAAGCTTCGGGTAAAGCTCGTTCTCGAGAAGCAAATACAGACCCTAAAATAATGAATAGGCGCAGAACACCATGAAGATTAATTACTTGTTACTCGGTGACTTAAGACAAATCTTGCAGTCATATCGCCAGTCGCATAAAGCTTTTGCCGTCAACATTCATTGCATTGCTGTTGCACACCTAGATCTTACGTTAAAATTCCCCTGGACACGGGAATATTGTTCGTGCTATAGTACCAGTTCCAACAGGTGATTTCCAAGAATATTATTTCCCTGTTCTTCAGAGTGGTTGAACAATCTAAGGAGCACGATAACCACGGACTGGATCTTGGTCTCACTGTTAGTTATAATATCTAATCCGTTGGCATGCTACCTGCAGTCAGTATCAGTAAGGATCTAGAAACCTGCCCTGAAGGGACCCGTCAGCTTTGGCAGGTGTTTTAGAAATGATCCTCCCAAAGAATGCTTCAACACACTATTGATTAATCCCATGTAAAACATTAATAAAGATGTATTTAGAACTGAAAGCTCCAGAACACCTGAGTACCAAGAGCGACCAGGTTTGCTGAACAGCATCATCAATATGCAGTCAATGTGCCACGCTGCTGAACTTCTCAGTTCCAGAGGTCTTTTATTCTTCACGCCGTTGGGGGACTGTGGAACATTCAGTCTCCCTC
Source organism: Macrobrachium nipponense (assembly GCF_015104395.2). NCBI lineage: Eukaryota > Metazoa > Arthropoda > Malacostraca > Decapoda > Palaemonidae > Macrobrachium > Macrobrachium nipponense. The sequence continues at coordinate 30,116,985 of NC_087211.1, forward strand.
AGGGTGTCGTGCATTAGAACCTCCAAAGCTCAAGCCAAGATGCAATGCATCACTGCCCTAAAATAATGCACCTTATTCTATTTAATCTCATTTCTTTGCATTTTTATCTCTTTATTCATTAATTTATTCATTAAACCTTCTCCCTTTCTAATAAATGATCTCTCCCTTTAAAATGAACCCCAAATTCTTTGGAAGTTTGAATTTCAAGTCAATAGACCCTGTAGGCTGGTTTCATATGAACAGGGGTTTATCTTTTGAATAATAATAATAAGAAGAGTAATAATAATAATATCTTATGACTAGTTATAATCATTATTTCTGAACAGGTGAAAAGAATATTGGTCGGCATCTCCTCTTCAAGGGCGAGATGTCCGGGCCCAAGGACTCCTGGATCAACCCACCATCGATGCAGAGACTGTTGCTGATCCTCCAAAACGCAGACCTTGCAGGTGTCACTTAAACTGCGTCTTACGCGGCAACACCGGCTCTTCCCCATTTGCCCCTAACCTTACGCCCAACACGACACCCCCGTGATCTGCGCATTCATGTCCTGTTGTCGTGGGAAATCATGAAACCATTAGAAATATCCTCATACAACACTTGGAATATGGTCGTCTTAGAAATATGTATCCTGTAGAAATTTCAAAGCATAAACACACAGTAGATGACAGACCCTCCTCAAATTCCTGATGCAGCTACATCATAGCTGCATCATAGCAGGTCACTTACAGATGACATACATTAATCTTCACATCATTTTCAAGGGTGCTTGCCCATCTGAATTAAAAGTAGCCGCCCTTCAAGTGACCTTGGGCAGCGTTAAAATCCTACTAATTTATATCTGAATTATCCTGTAATTGTCTCTTATACCTACTGGTTAAGTTCTGTTGGACATGCCTAGTTCCTGGTAGAATCTCAGTAATTTTGATCTTAAGTAAGTTATGAAGTTGATCACAATACATTATCTAAAACTTTTAATGCTGATCTGTCAAGACAACTTTTTTTATAAATTAGCGCGTTCCTGTTACAATCATTCTAGCTAAATCAGGTTTGTTTCATTACTGGTTCTGTTTGACAACACATTTATACAAAATACAGTCAATTCAGCTTTTTCATCTTAGTTGAAAGGCTATATTTCATTGTACAAACTACATGAGCTCATTGTGAAAATTTAGTGTTCTCTATGATTTTGGGGCTGACTATGTTCACATCCTTTCACTGGTTACTTTTCGTAACTTATCCCCTCCCGCTGCAGGCATTGTAAATGAGTAACTACTGATTATTATCTGGAATTCTAATAAATATCAGTAATTTATAGCCTTTAGAATAGCATCTGAAACTAATAAGCAGTGCTGCTACCCCAAGTGCAAGCCCAGGACAAACATACGCAAATTCTTTTAAACACAAAACAACTGCAGTGCTAGATTCAGAAAGATACTTTTAGACTATGTCGCGGTAATTTTCATATATTGAGGAGATGGAACAAACAAGACAAATACTTATATTCCCACTCTCATTATATGTGAAAGCAAGCCAGTAGCCCAAAAAGTCATGTTGTAATATAAATTAGAAAATCAAGAGCCCAGTTCAGACTTACTTGATGCATTTTTACTCAATGTGAGGTAGTTAAGAGCAGATGCTATCTAAAGAATTAGTCAGATGTAGATCCGTCATTTTAGCTAATTATTGAGTTCACAACCGGTTTTATTCGTGTGAGAGCAAATAACTGAGTAAACTACCTACAAATTTTCGTAAGGGTTCACGAGAGGTACACACTTGTATATAACTGACATGTCATGCTGCTGCTTTTCCATGCCGAAATTCTTCGTCAAATGAGTTATTGTACTATAATACAACTTTGGCTTATTCCACACTCTCACTAGGTAGCATTTTCTAACAGCAACACTTCATTACTACACAAATAGGCTGAATGTTGAACTGAAATGACCTCTGCTATGCTGATAACATAGCTCTCATTTTTCCTTCAGAGCCAGGTTTCTAGCTCCTTACTGATATCGACTGCGGGTATGCAGATGAATGACATATAACTTACAATGGGACCCAGGTCTAGTTCATGTTATTTTGCTCTCTAGATTGCTCAACCACTCTGAAGAACAGCAAAACAATACCCATGGAAATCACCTACTGGAGCTGGTACAAGAGTAATATTCCCGTTTCCAGGGGGATTTATAACATAGGATCTAGGTGATGCAACAGCACTGATCATTGATGACACAAGCTTTGTTCGATTGATGATATGTATAGTCCAGGAGCCAAAGGGTGTTTGCATGCATGAAAGGGCCAGAAAATTACCTGCTTGATTTAGTTAGAGGGTCCGCTGGGACACCTTTTTAGCAAAGGTAGACACCCAGAAACCTGGCAGACCTTGGGAGATGTGGCTAACCCTAGGTTGTTTAAACTGAAGAAAAAACCCTATAGTTCAGATTCAGTGTCAAAAATTTGCCAGAAAAAAGGAACTGCTCCCCCAGCTTCCTGCCATGGTACCGTATCCTTAGGACCTAATGGTAAGTGTAGTTTCAACTGCCACTGAGGACATTAGCTGGAGACTGGAACCGGCAGAAGTCACAAGAAATAGCATGTCTACACCCATTCTACAGTGTCAGGGACCGATTGACCGTTGCCAGAAAATTAATTACTTACACATATGATTGAGGATATGACTGTTTACGTATCGCAAAAAGTTTCCGACAGCAAGTGGCAGGAAACTTGCATGCTGGTCATCAAGACCTCGACTCCATGTTGCAAAGGACCCAGTACTCAGATTACTGGCCAGGTATGGAAGGAGACTTACAACACTGCAAATCGACCTGTATTTCGTGCTACATATATGCACTGTTGTTACCTACAGAAGTGATGAACCTCACACCTCCCCCCAGACTACCCCTTTCAGTGTACAGTAGTGGACTTGTTTCAGAAGGAGGTCCATGTGTACATGGCTTACTCAGACAGGTTAACTGGATGATTAGAAATAGCCCATTTCCCAAATGGCATAACTCCTTCCAAGCTAATGGAGCAACTAAGAAAATACTTCATCTGTGGGAGGGCACCCGAGCAGATCTCCACAGACAGTGGTACCAACTTAGTAAGTGACAAAATGCTTACATTCTTCAGGAGATGGGGCACCTATCTGCCTTTCTTCTGCCCACTACCCACAGTCAAATGGTAGGACAGAGGCAGCTATCAAAAATGAAAAGTGAATAATGAGAGCCAACAATGAAAGAGGAGGGAGTCTCGATATGATAAAGTGTCCCTTGCCATCATCCAATACCTTAGTACACCAATATGTGATGTGGAAAAGTACCCAGTGCAACTTGCTGCTGGCAGACAGTTATGCGATGGCGTGCCCATAGCCAGATATCATTTTAAAGTAACCAGCCACTGGCACTGGACACTCATAAAACGGGAATTGGCAATGACAAAAGCACAAGAAAAACTATGTTCCATGGAAACCCACAGATGACTGATGCCTCTCGAGACAGGTGCCACAGGTGCCTTTGTTCAAATCCAAACCCAGGCCTCCAACAGGTGGGACAGAACAGGTGTTGTTTCAGAAACTCTTCTACACCATTAGTGCGCAATGAGATTAAATGGCAATGGCTGCCTATCCTTACACAACTGATGACACCAGAAAAAAATCAACGGGCTTCTCACTGTAAATGACTCACCAGTCACCATCCACGCTCTCTGTACTGCCCACACCCACTCTGCTATTGTGCCCCATAAGAAATAAATCCAAACCTGCATGGATGACAAGAAAAAGGTGAAAAAATATTGTTATTGCTAATCTCTTGGAGAGAAGATGTTACTGCCTCGACACTGCCTCTACCTGTACCTTGCCCTCATCTAGAGAGCATGTCTTATTCATTGTAAGAGCTTACAGAATAAAGGCATTCAATCCAACAGAATATGATTGCAAGATTTCTCTTCAGTCAATGGTAGTAGAGCAGGATGGTAAAAAAATGGGCAAATGGTGATACAATCAACAGATTTGGCATTATAACTCATCACCTTCATAAGTCAAAATCAACCTCCAGCCACCTTAATATAAGGCCAACACTTTTCCAAAATGGTTGCAAATTTGCTCTATTATTTTTGATATTTCCATTCCATAAGCCTGCAAAAATTCCGTAATGTCCATATAATGATTGTGAATTCATATTTTGGTATTCTTATTGCCATTATGAGATGAACTGAACACACTAATTCAATAAGTTTACCGTTTTTAGAAGGCACATCTGCAGAGAGCTTTGCAACTAAGTCCAGAGTTGTATCACTTGCATCTACCATAGCATTCCTTACAGTCACACTTATTCAATTCTTGGCAAGATTCTGCTTTTGTTGGCAAATAATCTGTCCAGTATGGAAGCCAGGCACCACCAGTCAGTTGCCATCCCCAGTTTCTTTGGCTGGGGATTGCTTGAAAGACAGCTCTCTTGTAGTCAGTAGTATCCTGTTCACCTTTGCTACAAAGTGCAGCATCCCCTTTGGTAGCAATAATGCATGCCGTATCATCTGCTTGAGATGAAATGATGATGTCTGTCAAATATGCTGACAGTTCACTTTTATTCTGGTCATTCTTGAGGAAGCTGGCCATATTGCCACAAATTTTTACAGTGCTGATCACTGCAGCAAACTCCTGTGACTTTTTTAGTCTTGTGTTTCCATACTGTCTTCCCTAGATACATAAAATACAATGAGCTTGTTCGTATATCTGTCTGTGCTATTTTTGAACAGGATTCACCTTTTGCATAATACTCAATTTAGACCACTTTGTTGGTTTCAGAGCATCAGCGCCTGCATTTCTTTAGTGAATAAACCAATTATTTAATATATATATATATATATATATATATATATATATATATATATATATATATATATATATATATATATATATATATATATATATATATATATATATATATATATATATATATATTTGGGGCAAGGCCTTGTGGACCCAATCGTAAATGAAGGAAATATTAGAGGGAATATTGAAACATTATGTTTGTTTACAAAAGAACATGGACTGGCCTGGGATAAGGCAAGGCAACTTGGCCACACGTGGACCACTCCTATCTCTCACAATAGGGGAAAGCTGGCCAAAATCAAATTTAATTCAACGCTGGTTTCCAAAATTGATCATAGGTATCTTGCATTAAGGAAGCGCTTGCGTACAAGGAGACATGACGCACGTGACTCTGCATTTGGAAATTAGTCCTAGATTAGACGCTAAATAAAATAAGGACTTCTTGCACTATATTTCAGCTACAAGGGCAGTCACTTTTATTTTACACACACACACTGGGGAGGAACTCTAGTGTTTAAATGAAATATTCAATGAAGACTTAATCTTGAACAGGTCACAGGGGTAACACGTGCCCCAATGGTGACAAAGGGATTTCAGTAGAGCAGTGATAAAAGGAAGATTTGAAATGGAAATAGCAAGTTTCGTCTTGGAGGAATAGGGCTGGTTGGATTTTGCACTTAGAGGTTTGAACATGTGTAGTTATATCTGAAGGGGGCTCCAACCCTCGTGGACAACACAAAGGCTGACTTCCAGTCAGAGGGTGAGTACGTCTGCCCACATCAAGTAGCTAGCGAGGATTGAGGCAGCATCAGTGTATTTTCGAATGGCCCGGGATGCACACACAGCCTCCGGCCTTGTCTGGAAAGATGCAAAAACACAACCAGCAGAGGGGAAAAGAGGTCTTATGCTAGGAATCCCTAAAGCCCACATCGAAGCCTATCTAATCCCTGCGACCTGCCTTTATTACTCTACTCTAGGCCTATGGTTAACGGCTTATTTTCTCCTCGGCCGACATGCCAATCCCCCCCAAGTCATAAATGTGGGGGTAAAATGGCTGCCCTTCTAGCAAATAAATAAAAATGAATGCTACTGTGGAGACGAGGTGATCAATAAACATAATAGTTATATATATATATATATATATATATATATATATATATATATATATATATATATATATATATGCGTGTATATAGATATATACACATATATATACATATATATATATATATATATATATATATGATATATATTGTAAGATAAATAAGTAAATAATCGGTTTTGAATAGTTCGGGAAAGATTGTTTAGACAATTTTCCAAATGCCAGTTTACTACTTATTTCCCATTTATCAATCAGGAACGTAGGTTCCGGAGGTCACGTCACAGCAACGAGAGTTATGGTCGGCAGTGAGATGGTGTCTGTCTTCAAGGAAGGTCACTGATACGTTTGGAAGATACATTGTTGGATCCGATGTTTTGCCGTTGAGTTGGAGCAATCAGTTCCGTTCCAATCTGATGGTTGTGGCTGTATGAGAAGTAGCGTTGGCCCTCTCGAGTTATATTGGTGTGGCCTGTTAAGATGTGGGAATTTCAGGAGTGTGGCTTCCTTCCTGGATTTTGATTTCCAGGCGTATCTTCGTATCGGTGACTGAAGAAGAACCTCTCGCTCTAGAAATTGTTTTCGAATACTCCTTATTCACACGGAGACCTCTAGAACTGCTTGTTTGAACGTCAGCTAAGCTTTGTTGTATTATATTTATTAATTATTTTTCCATGAGTATTACCTGAGCTCTTAGATACCGGTCGTATCAGCAAGTGTTTGTTATTTAAGCATAATAAAGTGCTTTGAAGTGTTGTTTTGTGTGTAATTCTCCTCGTCATAATAAAACCTGTTTTTTTAAATATTGTGTAATGGTTGTTCATGCTGTGGACATCGTAATAATATATATATAATATATTTATATATATTATATATATATATATATATATATTATATATATATAGATTATAGATTATATATATATTAATAATAATATATTATATATATTATAAAAATATATAAAATTATAATATATTAATTATTATAAATATTAAATATATTAAATTAGATATATAAATATTTATATAGTATATTATATAAAATTACATAAAAATCATTATATAAATATATATATATGTATATATATTATCAATATATTATATACAACATAATATATATTATTAAATATATAAGAAATATATTATTAATATATTATATATATATATATATATACTAATATATATCTATATAGAGATATATAATATAAATATATATATAATAATCTATAATATTATATAAGATGATATATATATATAATATATATATTATATAAATATATATATACAAATATATATATATTAGATATAGCTATACTAGATTATATTATAATATATATATATATATATATATTATATATATACTATAAATATAACTATTATAAATAATAATATTCTATCTATATATTATATATATAGATATATATATATATATATATATAAGTATATATATAGATATATTATATACCATATAAATATATACTATATAAAATATATATATAAATAGATAATATATACATCTATATATATATTTATATAGATAGATATATGCTTATATACTATAAAATATACCTAAAAAGACTATATAGATATATATAAATAATAATATAATATAGATATATATATATATATAAAAATATATATTAAATAATATACAAAATTTAAATCTATATATAAATTATTATATAATATATAAATATTATAATATATTATAATAATTTATAATATTCAATATTTCTATTTATCTCTATGATTTCTCATATATATAATTATTAATATATATATATATCTATATATATATCATATATACTATTATAATATTATTATATATATATATATTATATAAATATAGATATAATATAAATATCTATATAAATATTATATATATAATCATATATATATATATAATATATATCTTTATATATATAAGTAATATAGATATATTATTTATATTATATTATATATCTCTCATCTATCTATATATATATGTATATATCTCTATATCGTCATATCTATATCCTATCTATATCTCATCTCTAACATCTATATACTATAAATATCTCTTGCTATAATTTATATATATCGTTTATATCTATATCTAGTCATATATATATATATATATAGATCATACTAGCATCTATCTATATCATAGTACTAATCTATCTCTCTCTTATATAGTAGTCTCTCTTTTCGATATATATGTTTATATATCTATTTATCTCTATATCTTAATATATATATATTTCCCTAATCTATCATATTCTATATATATCTCCTACTCTACTCTACCTCAATATATATATATACTATATATATATATATATATATATATATATTCAATAGGCTGAGGTTTCTCTAAACCCAACTATACAATGAAGGCAGGGGAAGCACACCAACAGGTCAAGGAACTCATATTTATTAAGTTGCAACGTTTCAAAGCCAACCAGCATTCCTCATTTTCAAGCTAAAAAGTAACAATACCTAATTAGAACAATGAAATTATGCTACAATATTGAAATACAAAATGTAAGGTATAATAAAACGATCACAGTTAAGAATACAAATAAGGACCAACCGTTGAGTGTGAAGGCAGAGGAAGGACTAACAAAAAACGTAAACAGTTCACGAGAGGTAGAGGTGTAGACGTGGCATGGGTGTTCAGTGAGGGGACCAGTTTTTTAATAAACAATGATTCAATAATTGCTAAAACCTTGTGATTGGAAGCTCTGCCTAAAACCTCTAAGTCCTTGTACTGAATTTTACTATTTTGTATGATCCCTTATGTTGGAAAATTCGGGATTCGAAAGCTTAGTGCCAGTTCTATAGCTGACAGCTCTATGTCTGTCCATTTGGACCACTAGTAACATATGTGTCGATCCAATATAGGTTCCTCGATTACATCGAGGACAAGTAAATTTGTAAATAACACATGAGGTCATCAATGGATCCAAACGGTCCTAGAAGCTGAAAAGGCTACCGATATTCAGTGGGTTTGTGGGTATAATTTTGGTTTTCATGGCAGGGAGATGACCGGATATTAGCTAAAGTGTGGAGTTCCTTTTAAAAAGTTGTATTGTGAATAAAAGGAAGGCTGGCATAGAAGGGTAATTTAGGAAAGTGAGGAGTAGGATGACGTGGAACAAAAATATTATTTAAAACTTTTTATAAGGAACTCCACGCTTTATTATCCGGTCATCTCCCTGCCATGAAAACCAGATTATATGTCATTTTCTGTTCATTACGAACACACACACTCACTGATTGGCACACAAGAGGCATGCACACTGCATGCATGAAACTAGTGATCTTCGAAGCGTGTCCCTGACCACAAAGATGCACTGGTAAGCTATCCTGTTTGTTTTTTCATATCAGCATCTTAGAGGAATCCAGCGTTTTGCATCTTTCTCTAACCGGCAAGAGCTGAGGTTAACAACCTGATTAGTGTGCCTTTAAGATATATATATATATATATCTATATATATATATATACTATATATATATATATATATATATTATATATTATATATATATAAATATATATATACATATATATATCTATATATATATATAATATATATATATGATATATATTTATATATATATTTTAATTATATATATATATATATATATATTATATATTATATATATTATATATATATATATATATATTATCTATATATACTATATATACCTTATATATATATGTATATATCTATACTATATATATATCTATAATATATATATCTATATATATATTGATATATATATTATTGTTCAAGATATTAGCTAGAACCAAGGAAAGAAATAATCTTTAACCCATGTTTAATGTATTTATACGAGTTGCCCATTCGACTTTGGAGGAATCAATTCTCCTTTTTCTTTTGAAAAGCTATCCTCTTCTCCCATTGGTTGTTGGAATATCCCCTGCAGGCATATTGGGAGGAGCTATCCAGGAGAAAGCTTGAAAAGGCCTGGAATCCAGGAGAGAGGCCTCAGAAGACCACGGGACCTAGGCTAGGTCAGACCACTGGCCCCTTACCAGATGCCGCTGGCCCCACACCCCCTCCAGGGCCTCAGTTTCCCATGCTTTGGGAAGCCCAAGTATATTTTTAAAGTCCATTGTGTCCAGACTTAGAGAAGAAGACATCCTGCATCCTCACTAAAGGTACTGTACGGGAAATTCCATTTCAACCAGGGAATTGTTTTATCTTTGTCTGTATTTCATTTCATTTTTCAAGGCAACTTGTGCAGTGTTTCATTCCCCTTCTCCATCTGGGCTCAATTCTGTAATTACTCCCCTGTGATACTAGTAATATCCCCCTTGTGAATTTAAGCCACGAAATAGTTCCTGCTGTGTAAATTTCCCAGTCATTTCATCCCCCCCTGAGTGGCCTTTTGATTGAGAGAAAGCAATGAGTAAAGTTACCCCATGTGTGCCCTGCCTTATGCCTTGCCCCCTCTACTTGCAGACAAATGCTGTGCCTGGCTGGGGTAGAACTTGGAAGTCCTTCGAAGCTTGCAATTTTGCTCCGTTGCGCAATTTTCCTAAACACATGACCGGGCTGCTCCCCGATGTGTTTGGGTAGACTGAGAGAAGTTCTCCTACCCTTGTGTTTCCTGGACCTCTGTAAATTTATGTAAATACAGTGCTTTTAAAACTAGAGTCCAGGTTTTATGTAAATTCCTCCCTCTTCAGTAACCCTGGCCTTATGCCTGGGAAATTTAGTTTTCAACCTTTTTTTTTTCTTGTTCAAACCCCTTGTCCTCTAGTCAAGGCCTAAATCTTTCATGTAACTGTATTTTCTGGGAGGAGACAAAGTGGAATTTTGAATAATATATTATATATATATATATATATATATATATATATATATATATATATATATATAGATGTATATATATATATATATATATATATATATATATATATATATATTATATATATATATATATATATATCTTAAAGGCACAATAATCAGGTTGTTAACCTTAGCTCTTGCCGGTTAGAGACAGATGCAAAACGCTGGATTCCTCAAAGATGCTGAAATGAAAAAACAAACAGGATAGCTTACCAGTGCATCTTTGTGGTCAGTGACACGTTTTGAAGATCACGAGTTTCATGCATGTAGCGTGCATGCCTCTATGCCTCTTGTGCGCCAATCAGTGAGTGTGTGTTCGTAATGAACAAAAAATGACATATAATCTGAAGCAAGTTGCAAAGGGGGGGACTTCGGATCTATGAAAACGTGAGTGTATAAGTTTATTTTTCTCTCTCTCTCTCTCTCTCTTTATATTGTTGTTAATTTGCTAACAAGTGTATTACATTTTGATGTCCCTCGGGGTTCGGTGGACATTAGCGGTTTTATGGTATTAAAATGCATTAGAAAAGTGGTACTATAAGTTTTGTTTTTGTGCATGGCATGAGAGAGCGAGAGAGAGCGAGGCAGTCGGGTGGACATTTACGCTAATTCAGCAAATTTTGGTTTGACATACGTTTTCTTTCTCTCACTATCTTCTTCCCATTTTTTATAGACCAACGTGACCTTGTACCAGTTAAATCAGCTGATTAACCTTGAACCTGTGAAGCGGCTAGTTGCAAATAGTGGTTTGTTGGATTGGTGCATGTTTATTTTATCTTTTATTGGTGAATGATATATTATTACTTTTGGGATGGTGGTAAGTGTGCCATAAATATATCAATGTTACTGAGGTCAGGGGTGAATCCTAAAGTATAAGAGTTTTCATAAAGAAAGCAAAATGGCCGACAAAAGTGGAAACCAGACACTGGTACACAAAATAACAAACATAAATGCAGGACTTAGCCCTTTTTGAGGCATTGTTGAGGGCATTCTGTCCCAACTAGTGCAAATTTTTATTGAGGGGTGAATAACTATTTAAACGCCAAGGGAATTAAGGATGATACAGAGGTGTTCACAGAGGCAAAAGCCTTGTTAGATTTCAATAAAGGGGATTTATCATTTAGATGCAGAAGTTTCCAATACACAAAGTGTCAATCATGGACCGAATTACAAGCATTTTTAAGAGTGGCTTATGGCTCAAAAGAACACGGTGATATGGTAAGAGATTTAAGAGCGCTGTACAAAATTCGAAAAGGCACAACAAGCCTTATTGAGCATAGCTCAAAACTTTTTTACTCAGCAGGAGAATGGATACAGAAATTGAAAAATTCCAAATGGGTAAATGGGAATAATGTCTCACTCGACAATTTACACAAATTGATACATTTCGCAATCCTATTACACGATGTACCAGATGCAATAGTGTACAGTTTTGATGAAAAGATTGGACCTACATCAGACGAAGAACTAATTTATGCCCAAATTCAGAAACACATGTCCAAATGTCCCACGGTGGATAGTACATTTTTTAATGGGACCAGTCCAAGAAATATGATGCAAAGGGACACAGAATTTCCTTCTCCCCGTTTGTGCGCAAAAGTGGAATATAATAGAGGATCGATTGATCAAAGGCAACAGCAGTCGTGTTGCTACAATTGTAATAAACCAGGGCACACAAAGAAAGTGGGTAGAGTCAAAAATTGTGGAATGTGTAAAAGTGTGGGTCACTATTGGCAGGCTTGTCTGTCTCAGATACGGAGAGATGTGAGACCTACACCTCAGAAATTCGGGAGTTACAATACGAGAACTTCCCAGGCAAGTCACTTAAAAGAGCAAAGGGATCAAAAAAATTTTTGGAAAGTCGATCAACCAAAAGGGTACAGATGATTTGTACATGCCACTGTAGTCTTGTGGGGGATGCCCCAGAGCCCAGGCCTATAGTATATGGAACAGTGGAGGATGTGGATATCCAAATATTTATAGACACCTGTGCATCTAACAATTTAATGGACCATAATCAGTATCAATCCATGTTCTCCCATTACCCTTTGAAACCCTCAACGGAGACGGTGTGTGATGTGCAAGCCCATAGATTAAACACCCTGGGTTTTTTTAGAATACAATTTACTCGGGGTGATAGAGTGTTAATAGAACCATTTTTGGTTATAAAAGGGTTTGCGTTGGGCAACAGACTTTTGCTGGCCATCCTGCATGTAGAAGACACAAGATATCGGTCCATGCAGGTGTTAGTGGTATAACGGTTGGAATACCCAGTGTTTTTATCCCTTATGAGGACGCAATTGAAACTGAGGATATGGGGAATACTGAAAATGGGGGTGCATTTGGCGGTGCTAATGGTGATGATACCAGGGATATGGGTAGTGGTGATACCAAAACCCGCACTGATGATACAGGGAATAACTGCGGTGTTGATAAATGGGATAGTGAGGGCCACAGTGGTAATAATTTTGGTGGGTTTGACAATGGTGTTATGGGTGTTGATACTGATACTAATACTGATATTATTACTGATACTAACAATGGGGTCTTGGTTGGTGCAATGATAACCACGGGTGGTGATATTTATGGGTTCGTGGACCGGGGAGGTACTAACCACAAATATAAATGTGTTTTATCAGAGGATGTTATTTTAATGCCAGGTTCAAAGACTTTGTTAAAAGTCAAATTGAGGGAAGTGAAAAAACCCACGGAAGTATGCGTAATTGAGGGTAGCGAGAAACTAAGAGAGGTTATTAGCACTGCATAAGTGAACAGTGTATCAAACACAGCTGTTGCATGGGTAGAGTTACTGAACTGTAATGATACAGTTAGGAAATACCAGAAGAATACATATGTGGTAGATCTCCAAGATTGGAGTAATGACAGTGGTTCAGTGGCTATTGTAGAGGGAAAAAACTGAGTTTTCAGGGGCAGAAATGCAATCAAGGAAGCAAATATTCAGAGAACATTTAGCTAATGTGGATTATAATGAGCATGTAGAAGCAGTAAGCAAGCTCTTGGTAGAATTTGGGGATACAGTAGCTTTACAAGGGGATAAACTGGAATTAACTAATGTGTTAGAACATAAGGTAAACTTAGAGAAAAGCACAAAACCTATCTTTATTCCTGCATACCGGATACCTTTCAAAATCAGAGAGCAGGTAGAGAAAGAGGTCAATAAATGGGAAGAGGAAGGAATCATTAGACCTAGTGTGTCTCCATACAACTTTCCTCTATTAGCAGGGCCTAAGAAGGAACGGTTCTGTCCGAGTATGCGTCGATTTTAGGCGTTTGAATGAAAAAACAATCCCTGACCGTTATCCGGTCGTATGCATACCAGATCTTTTTGTAGAAATCGGGGGGCATAATATTTATAGCTCAATTGATTTAGCGCAGGATTTTCTGCAGGTCCCTCTAAGTGAGAATAGTAAGGAATATACCTTTTCAGTGCCCAAGGGACACTATGAATTTACACAGATGCCGTTCGGTTTATTGGGCAGTCTAATGACCTTTACCAGGTTGGTGAACACAGTTTGCACGGGTTATTGAGTAAAAATGTTTTTTTATACATGGATGACATATTAATTGCAACAGACTCAATCGTGCAATACCTGGAAGTGCTTAGGAAAGTAATTAGGAGACTTAGGTTAGCAGGGTTGAAAATTAAGCTAGCTAAGTGTTCATTCTTGATAAAGCAAATCACATATTTAGGTCATGTCATATCCAAGGAATGGGTTAGAGTAAACGACGATAAAGTCAAAGCAATAGCGGATTTTTGCACCCTGAAGTCAAAGAAAGAAATTAAGTCATTCCTAGGTATGGCGGGGTACTTCCATAGGTTTATGAAAGGGTTTTCTAACATAGCAGCTCCTCTAACAGATATATTGCGGGAGGACATTCAATTTCATTGGGGAACACCCAGAATGATAATTTTCAGAAACTTAAGGATGCGTTAATGAATCCCCCAGTTCTGAAATTTCCAGATTTCAGCAAACCATTCACATTAGTGACTGATGCCAGTCAAGAGGGTATAGGTGTTTGCCTTATGCAAAAGTTTGATGGGAAATTCAATCCCATAGCGTTTTATAGCAGGAAGTTTAGGACAAAGGGCAGCAATGAGAGATTAATGGCTACCATAGATAAAGAAGCCTTTGCAATAGTAACAAGTTTAGTTCATTTTAAAATGCTACTGATGGGGAATAAAGTAGAAGTCCTTACAGACCACAAGCCATTATTGGATCTTTTTAATAAGCCCGATTTGTCACCTAAAAGAGCTCAATAGTTTTTAACTATCAGGGACTTCGATGCAAAGCTCAAATATATAGAAGGCAAATTAAATGTAGTTGCGGATGCCCTAAGTAGAAGTTTTATGACACGGAAGGATCTCAAGTTACGCTAGTCACTAGCGATTCTATGCAATGGGATATGAATCTCGTAGAGCAAAGGCAAGATGAAGATAAAATTTTGGCAGACTCAAAAGCGTTTCTTAGAGGTGAATTAGTCAGGAAATGTTATAAGTTACCTTTTTTGGGTTTAGAATTAGAAGGTAATCTGTTGGTCAGGAAAATTAAATATAAATTAAGGACTAGTGAAAGTAAAGGAGACACGACACAGACCATAGTTCTGAAAGTCCTAATTCCAGTGGTTTTGGATATAGTACATTGCAGGTTCGGTAGTCCACACTTGGGGATAGAAAAAACATATAATGAGGTGCGTACTAAGTATATTTGGACAAATATGGGGAAAGATGTGGAAGATTTTGTGAAAAACTGTACAGTGTGCAGTACTTGCAAACCCATAAGGATAACTTCCTACAAATTAGGGTCATATCCGATACCAAGTAGACCTTTTCAGAGAATACATATGGATATCCTAGGAAATTTTTGTGAATCTAGATATGCCAATAAGTACCTGTTAGTGGTAATAGATGAACTTACGAGGATAGTAGAATTTTTTCCACTTAAGCATAAAATGGCTGAAGAAGTAGCTATAGCATTTTTCAATGGTATCATTTGCAGATATGGCTCACCCGAGGTTTTATTGACCGACAATGGCAGAGAGTTTGTAAACAAAACTTTAAAATGTTTGGTGGAAGTCATGGGGATACAGAAAGTAACAATTATTCCATACAGACCTGAAGCTAATGGATTGTGTGAATGAGCAAACAGGAAAGTGCTTGAAGCTCTCAGGAAGACTGTAGGTGGTAATGATAAAAATTGAGGTAGATATATCGATGTTGTTAGACATAACATTAACACTATGGTTAGTGATTCCATTAAAATGGGACCACGAGGCAGTTAAAGTTCCACCTACTTTGGAGATGGTTATGGTTCCACCGCTAGAGGACAATGATGGTGATGAATTCTTCTTTGACGAATGCTACACAGTTCCAGTGATTGCAGTTATGGTGTCCATAATGATGTTCACAATATGTGCTGTAGGGTCCCAGCAATGGAAGTAGCTTTAAATTATATGGCAAATTAAAACATTATGAACCAGTATATACCAGTAGCCGATGTGGTGTGCGACGGGAGTGCACAAAAGACATAAGTGGCCGAGCCATCTTAAAGGCATGGTAGTGAATTGATAATCTCAGCTCTTTCCAGTTAGAGACAAGTTGGTTAGAGACAAGTCGGTTAGAGACAAGTCGGTTAGAGACAAGCGCTGGATCCCTCAAAGAAATGCACTTCGAGGTCAGTGACGCCTCGGAGATCACACTGCCTTCGACATGGGACACCCATGTTTGCTGGGTGCAACACAGGGCGTGTCTGCGTGTGTGTTCATAACAAACGGTATATGACTTTTGCTATGGGGAATAAGTGCTAAGAGGGGGCACTCATTGATTACATGTGACAGAGTGCGGAACACGCCTGGAAGAGGTGTTGCAGACCCATTGAATAAGGTAACATAAGAAAGAACTTTGAAAAAGTTAACCTTTGAAGTAATAATTATTGGGTCTGGAGAAAGAGAAGTTTGGTGCGATACACATTCTTTTTGATTAACTGTGAAGTGGTGTAATAATTGTGGTCTCTATTTCAGATGGGTTCAAAGTCACCATATAGAAAAATGGATTCTCTAAGACTTTATTGACTTATTAAAATGTTGTGGTTAGTCGGCCATAATGAGATAAGAGGGGGTACCTACTTACGTGATTTGGAGAGGAAAACGATAGTTTAACGTTTCTTATGGGTCAGAGTTAATTCATTTTATTTCATTTTTATTAATTGATGTTATTCCATTTTAATGTTAGCTAATTTGGGAAATAAAAAGTATATTTTCATATCTACAGGAATTTAATTGCCTAGCTTGCATTTTCAGCCAACGCCCAGATATTCTGCCACAAAACAAGGGTAGGTGTAGTTGCCTGTTAGCAGTTTGTTTCATTTTGTTTAAACGAGTATTATTTGGTCCTTAAAACTCATTTAAGGTATTGTTCAGGATTTTAAGCCAGAACTAAGGAAAGTTAAGACCTCTTTATAGCAAGACTCATTCATCCTTAACTGGTATATGCAAGTTGCCCCTATGAACTGAAAGCCTCCATTCTCTAGAAAAACCCTCTTTGCTCCCATTGGCTCTTCCTGGATTTACCTCTCCACAGGGGACCTTGGAGCGGCGGAGCTACCCAGGCAAGATTTTAAAAGAGCAGGACCACAGCATCTCGACCTCAGAAACTCTCAGAACCTCCTAAGAACTGCTCTGAACCGCTCAGAAGCAGGACTTCCTCAGACTTTCTCAAGCCCTGAAGACTCTACCTCACCCCTTCTGCCCTGCCTTCTCTGGGGGTATCCCACAAGTATTCTTTATCCGCCATAGTGCACAGAAATATCAGCAGATACGAAGACTACCAAACCCAGGATTTCCAAGTGCTGTGAGACGTAAATCTAGTACAGCCAGGGAATTGTTTTGCCTCTCGTCTGTATTTCATTTCCATTTTTCCAAGGCAACTTTCCCCCCTTCTTTGTTCAGCTTCTTGCTCCCTCAATTTTGGTTCAATGCTGTGATTAATTCCTTTGTGATCTAGTAAACATCCCCTACTTAATTCAAGCAATGTAATAGTCCTTTCTGTATAAACTCCCAGTCATTTCATGCCCCTTGAGTGGTTTGTAAATTTTTAGACTGAGAGCAAATAGTGTGTAATGTTCCCCACGTTCCTCACCTTAATACTGATGCTAGAATGCAATCTCTTTGCAGACAAACACTGTGCCTGATTGTGGGGGAAATTGGGAACCCTTTGGAATAAGTCTTGTATTAAAATAACCCGTTTGCGCAAAATTCTGATCTCTGTGTCTGGTTCATTTCCCAGCCTCTGTAGTTTTTTTTTTTCATAATCTCTCGTCCCTCTATTCAAGGCCAATATTAAGAGTGTTAGAGCACATTTTCCAGGAGGGAACGAGCAGATCATTACAATGTATATATGTATATATATATATATATATATATATATATATATATATATATATATATATATATATATATATATATCACTATAATATTTATATTTGTATACAATATATATAATTTTTCAAGGATTTCAGCAGGGGGCAAGTGGCCCCCCTTGCCACTACGTTTTGGCGCCCATATAGAGGAGCCCAGAGGTCTAGCCCAGAGTCAAAGTATATAGGGTCTGCTCAACTCGGTAGTGGGGGCGGAGCTAATACTGTGACGTCACAAGAGTAACACTTCCCGTGCTTATCCATTGAATTATTTAAAGAACCTTTAGTTTTTATACATTTAATCCATATCGCATGATGTTTTTGATAAAATCTTGGTAAAATCTGAAAAGAGGTCACATGCTTGATGTTTTTTAATACCCATTCTCTCATTTAGTCACCAAGCCTTGTAGTGCAGCAGCATAGCAAACCAATTGTGCATTTTGTGATGGAAGCACCAAACATGGAGGAATGATCAAATATTATATGGGGAACATTTTCAGGTATGGAACCACTTTTGTAGTAATCCCAAAGTCGCCGCCATATTGGATTTCAAAATGGCGGCTTAAAAATCTTTAATACACATAATTCTGGTTATATACCAGCTAGAGACTTGGTTTTAGTGTCTAGATATACATATTTGAGGTCAAGGAATTGAATGGTTCTAGTTAGAAGTTGATTTGGTGACGCCATATTGGATTTCAAGATGGTAGGCTAAAAAAAAGAGAAATTTATGACTGATATATTTGGTTCTGTGTCAGCTATATACTTGATTCTGGTATTTTTCTTTCTTTTCCAGATTTCAACCATGTCGAAACGGTTCAAGGTAGTTGATGTTTCTAAGCCTCTAACTCCCACACCAAAACTGGACTGGGAACTCTGTGTTCTGTGTCAACCTGATAAAGAAGAGTCTTTACAGTGTCCTGCTGCAACTAAAAGAAAAGATTCAGGTGCTGGATACAAGACATTTGAGGACAATATGTTAGCATTCAGTGAACTAGGTGAGCTGCCACAAGATATGGACTTACAACAACTAGATGAAGGCCAAGGGATAGCTGCCACTCTGGCTGCCCACCAAACCAAGTGGCACAAGTCATGCAGGGTGAAATACAACACTACCAAGCTACAACGGGCACAGAAAAGAGGTCATTCTGAAGGAAGCCCTGCCGCCAGTACAAGCACAGATGAGTACAAGTGAACTAGATCTAAGGCAGCTTGTGTCGAAAACATACGCAATCATCTATGCTTCTTCTGCCACCAACAGCTTGGTTCAGAGTTTCATCAAGTAGCGACACTGGAACTAGATAAACATGTTCGCAACGCTGCCGAGTTTCTTGAGGATACCACTCTGTTAGCCCAACTGAGTGCTGGGGATACGGTGGCAAGAGAGGCCAAGTACCACAAGAAATGTTTGACATCCCTATACAACCGCGTGAGGGCAGCAAAAACACATGCTGAGGAAAGCCAGAGCAAAGTAGATGTCATTTCAGCAATAGTCCTGTCTGAACTGGTAACATACATAGAGGAAACTGCCGAAGAGGACACTGCTCCTGTGTTTTCAAGATGGCAGACCTCACTAAGCTGTAAACAACGAGAATGGAACAGCTCGGCATTGTGCTGGAAACACGAGTCCATACAACCAGACTCAAGGAGCGAATCCTGGCATATTTGCCTGATCTGCAGGAGCAAAGAAAGGGACGAGATATCCTGCTGGTGTATAAGGAAGACATTGGCAGTGCACTAGCCAAAGCATATCAACATGACATTGACAGTGATGCTGTGTACCTGGCACGAGCTGCCCGCATTATAAGGAAGGATATGTTCCAGTCATCTCAGCCTTTCCATGGATCCTTCTCAGACAAATGCCAAGAAGAGTCTGTGCCACAACTGCTGCTGACAATTGTCTCCATGATGCTAGAGGGTGCAGGCATCAAAAACCAGGCACGTCAATCATCATCCTCAGCATCTTTGACCATAGCTCAACTAATCAAATACAACAGTGTGAAACATGAGAGAAGAGGTGCAGCACAGACGTGCGACACAGCATCAGTCAAGAGACTCCCTTGCCAATATATCTTGGCTTGATGCTTCATGCCCATACGAGAAAGAGGGAATTAGTTGACACACTATCTGGACTAGGGATCAGCATTGCATATGATAGGGTGCTACGGATCTCTGCAGAGCTGGGCAACGGGATATGTCAGCGCTTTCAGATGGAAAAGGTGGTTTGCCCCCCAAAGCTCCGCAGTAGAATGTTCACCACAGCAGCTGTGGATAATATAAACCACAATCCCAGCTCCACGACAGCACATGACTCATTCCATGGAACTGGTATTTCATTAATACAACATCCAGACTATGACAATCAAGGCACAGACCGAGGTATTGTCATCATCGGGGGTATCTCCAATGTCAAGGCTGTGGGTGACCTTCCACGGTATTATACAGATGTACAGCCAGTTACTTCACCTGCCCAAAAAAACCATGTACCAGCTGGAACCCAAGTGTCACTGCAGAGGAATCCTGCACAAGCTGAGCTCGATAAAGAGAAGAAGTGGCTCCAGGCTGTGAAGGATGCATGTGACAGTGGCGATACGCAGAATCCAGGAAACATTTCGTGGGCTGCACATCATGCAGACAGCCAAGCAGCCAGCATACTAATATCACAGTCACACCCATGCCTTGCTACCCCTCTTCCATGACCAAGCCCACTCAGTGGCAATGATCCGTCATGCCATGGATGTAGTGAAAGCAGCGGTCTGGATGTAGTGAAAGCGGCGGTCAATGAGCTAAATCCTGGGGAACTGGCCAGACACATTTGGTGAAGATCTATTTGTAGTAATGCTAGGCGCTCTACACACAGAGATGGCAGCTTGGAAGACAGCAGGAAACTGGCTGCAAGACAGTGGTTGGACAGAGGCATTGGTTCAGGCAGAGATAGCAACAACAGGCACAGCAGACTCCTTCCTGCATGCAGCTCATGTCAGCCGTACAAGACGCGCCCACCAGGTAACTGCTGCTGCCCTGCACATACTTCAGCACCATGCATATGATGCATGATGGTTCATGCAGCAGATGCTGTTAAATCTGGACACCGCAGAATACTCATCCGTACCGTGGACACAGATGTGGTGGTTCTTGCTGTGTGGATGGCCCAGGAGCTACATGAGGCAGTCGATGAACTATGGCTAGCAATTGGTACTGGCAAGAGCTTCCGCTACATAGCAGCACACAAGCTGGCTGCTTCACTGGGGCCAGACAAATCCAAGGCACTGCCAGTCTTCCATGCAATCACAGGATGTAATACGTCTCGAGCTTTGCAGGTCGTGGAAGATAACTGCATGGGCAGTATGGGACATTTTCCCAGAAGTGACAAATGCATTTCTGACCTTGGCATCTGCACCAAGTGAGATTTCTGAGGACACATTGGCAACCCTGGAGAGGTACATAGTACTCCTGTACGACCGAACATGTACATGTTCAGAGGTGAATCTGGCAAGGAAGAAACTCTTTGCAAAGAAAGCGCGATCTATTGAAGCAATACCTCCAACACAGGCAGCCCTAGAACAGCATGTGAAGAGGGCAACGTAGCAGGGTGGATATTGTTGGGGGCAGTCTCTTGTCCCACGCTGCAATCTACCATCACCATGTGACTGGGGGTGGGTGGAAAATGACGGAGAGTTTGATCCTTTGTGGACAACACTACCAGAAGCTACCAAATCCTGCTATGAACTGATCTCTTGTGGGTGCAAAAAAGGTTGCAGTGGGAGATGCAAGTGTAAGAAAGCAGCTCTGAAATGCACAGCACTAGGTGGCTGTGATGGTGATTGCTCAGACTGATTTGGAACTGTGCAGAACTTACGTGTTATTGAATTGATTGATACACAAGTTCTCTTGCTTGTCGTGTGTATAATTACATGCATATAAATGTACATAATAATTATGGGATTATCACTTGATTATCAGTTGATAATGTGAATTAAAACATGTTTCATTACAACTATTTAATTCCTTGGCTTCACATTTGTACATCTAGACACCAGAATCAAGTATATAGCTGGCACATAACCAAATATATCAGTCATAAATTTCTCTTTTTTTTAGCCTACCATCTTGAAATCCAATATGGCGTCACCAAATCAACTTCTAACTAGAACCATTCAATTCCTTGACCTCAAATATGTATATCTAGACACTAAAACCAAGTCTCTAGCTGGTATATAACCAGAATTATCTGTAATTAAAGATTTGTGAGCCGCCATTTTGAAATCCAATATGGCGGCGATTTTGGGGTTACTACAAAAGTGGTTCCATATCTGAAAATGTTCCCAATATAATATTCTATCATTCCTCCATGTTTGGTGCTTCCATCACCAAATGCACAATTCTTATGATTTTTTTTGCTATGCCGCTGTACTATTGTTTTATTTCACATCAGATATACCAATTTCAACATACATAGCTACTCCCGCTTTCTTCATATGTTTATTCTTTACTTATTTATTTGGTTACCTATATACTGGTTTGCTGTATTCTCTTCAAGTCCATTTTTTATAACATGACAACTTGGTCTCTCTCTCTCTCTCTCTCTCTCTCTCTCTCTCTCTCTCTCTCTCTCTCTCTCTCTCTCAGGTAGTAATATTATCAAGATTATAAATAATTGTTAAGAAATGTATTTAGTTCTCTCACTGTGTTCATACCTCACTCTGAAAAGCAACTTTTTTTTTTATTTATGCTAAAGGTTAGAATGATAGATTAATTATATTTTCCAAATCTTATTATGAATACTAATTGTTATGCAATAAATACATAGAAAATGTGGATACAGGCAGTGTAAAAAATGGCAGTTGCATTTGCACGACTTAACCACAAAAAAGAAAACAATATCAAAAGTATAAGAATTACATCATATACGATATAAGGTATCAAAGAAATAAATGATGAAGACGATGATACAGAGACATTTCCGGCAAATTTCTAATTAGCACTTCATATCACATAAATATACATCCGAACACATAAGTTTACATATAACAAAAACTATATACATAAGGGTAATAATTATGCATGCCTCAATCGATTACAATATTTTCGTAAAAAAGTACAAAAAGGTATTTGTCAATCTGGCGAAAGTCTGCTGGATGTAACTGATGACGTTTCACAAGGGGCGGGGCTAGATTTCAGATCTCTCACGAACGCTTAATTTTGATAATTTTTGCGTGCGTAGATAATTTTTTTTGTGTGCGCTTATGGGTTTGAAAGTAACTGTAATTGTAATGTGTTATATACCAATTGAAAGGGCATTCTTTGTATTTTTACGTGGTATATGGCAAAATGAAAATTTATGTAAGAAAATGTGGTAAATATTTACATAAAATTAAAAAAATTATGGTCCGTCTTTGACCTAGAATATTTCTGAGATCAGCTAACAATTTTATTTATGCATTCTATAGTAAATTTTATCCTCTTTCTAATCCAGTTTTCAGTTTCTTTCTATCATCATTCCTTAGTCAGATACGCAACGAAACGTGAATGTATGTAGGTTGACGCAAGATGTAATATGTTTTTCCATCTTGGGTTGACGGATGAAGTAATTGCACATTTTTGTGTGCGTAGATCATTTTTTCTGTGCGCGCTTGTGGATTTGAAAGTAATCGTAATTGAAAGGTCATTCTTTGTACTTTAACGTATTATACGGTAACATGTAATAGGATGAAAATAATAAAAAACGCCATCATAAAAATAGATATATAAAAATTTTATCGTAAATATAGTTTCATAAAGATATGGTCCTTTTGTAACTGATGATGTTTCACAAGGGGCGGGGATAGCTTTTAGTACCGCCTCGTAACTTGGGTGCAATGAAGATACAAAATCATGCTGAGTATCATTTCTTGATCCTGCCTAGCCTTAGATCCAACAGCTAGTGATTTAGAATCGTTAGCTCCGAGAATTTCGTTCTTCGCTTTTTTATTTCATTACCGAAGTTCATTGAAACTTCCAACTTAAGAACTGCGTATGTAATTTCAAGTTCCAGCTAAATTTGTTTTAGTTTAGACTTGAAACAATTATTTTCATGTGCGTAAAAAGCCGTACGCCAGTACACGTCGGCATTTCCTATATTTTGCGATCGTTATCTGTTTGTAGAAGCGAAAACTGTTTTGAAGAATTTATCATATTTATTAGTTTTATCTGAGGAATTGTTCTATAATTATTGTTAAATAAATATAGATAATCTGTTCAGGATGGTATCAACAAATGTAAATTTGATATTCTTTCTAATTTTATGTGTAATCTTTTAGCTCTACCTCACTCGTCGGCTGCAGCAGAAAGAATTTTTACCAATGTAAACCTAATTAAGAACAAACAAACAAACAGGTTATTAGCGGACACAATAGCCAATAGAATGCTTGCAAAACAAGCTCGACAGGTCTCTTGTTATAACTGGAAACCCAGTTTTCTCCTAAATGAGCTGAAAACAGGTAAATGTCATCAAAGATACCAGGAAAGATCCAAGAAATGTGCTGAAATTATTTTAAATCCAGCAGAAGAGAAATTCGATGATACTAGTGATATAGCAAAACCTGTTCATGTCTTTCTTCTTTAAATTATTTAACACCACCAGTAAGTAGAATTGGTTTTTGGTATAGCCTAGATTTCTATTGGTATGATAATGTGGTTTTGACACTACGGTAACTTTTAAATCTTGACTTTTTATGGCTGATCTTGGCTATTTTTAAGGCCACATCTCGGCGATTATGAAATACCAGAGTGGCAACACTGCTCGTGAGCAGACCTGTTGCTCTGTTGGTTTTATTTATTTATTTATCTATTTATTTATTTACTTATTTATTTGTTCATTTATTTATTTCTTATTATTATTTTTTTTTTATCACAGTCCTCCAATTCGACTGGGTGGTATTTATAGTGTGGGGTTCTGGGTTGCATCCTGCCTCCTTAGGAGTCCGTCACTTTTCTTACTATGTGCGCCGCCGTTTCTAGGATCACACTGCATGAGTCCTGGAGCTACTTCAGCTTCTAGTTTTTCTAGATTCCTTTTCAGGGATCTTGGGACCGTGCCTAGTGTACCTATGATTATGGGTACAATTTCCACTGGCATAACCCATATCCTTCTTATTTATATTTTCAGGTCTTGATACTTATCCATTTTTTCCCTCTCTTTCTCTTCAACTCTGGTGTCCCATATGGTATTACGACATCAATAAGTGATACTTTCTTCTTGACTTTGTCAATCAACGTCACGTCTGGTCTATTTGCACGTATCATCCTATCTGTTCTGATACCGTAGTCCCAGAGGATCTTTGCCTGATCGTTTTCTATCACTCCCTCAGGTTGGTGGTGCTCATACCACTTATTACTGCAAGGTAGCTGGTGTTTCTTGCACAGGCTCCAGTGGAGGGCTTTTGCTACTGAATCATGCCTCTTTTTGTACTGGTTCTGTGCAAGTGCCGGGCATTCGCTTGCTATGTGGTTTATTTCATTTTTCGTATTGCACTTCCTACATATGGGAGAGATGTCATTTCCGTCTATCGTTCTTTGAACATATCTGGTTCTTAGGGCCTGATCTTGTGCCGCTGTTATCATTCCTTCAGTTTCCTTCTTGAGCTCTCCCCTCAGTAGCCATTGCCATGCGTCATCGCTGGCTAGTTCTTTAGTCTGTCTCATGTATTGTCCATGCATTGGTTTGTTGTAACAGTCCTCTGTTCTGTTTGTCCTTCTCCTGTCTGTATATTTCTGGGTCTTCGTCTACTTTTATTAGTCCTTCTTCCCATGCACTCTTTAGCCACTCGTCTTCACTGGTTTTCAGATATTGCCCCAGTGCTCTGTTCTCGATGTTGATGCAGTCCTCTATACTTAGTAGTCCTCTCCCTCCTTCCTTTCGTGTTATGTATAGTCTGTCCGTATTTGCTCTTGGGTGTAGTGCTTTGTGTATTGTCATATATTTCCTGGTTTTCTGATCTATGCTACGGAATTCTGCCTTCGTCCATTCCACTATTCCTGCGCTGTATCTGATCAGTTACTGGCACTGCCTATGTGTTTATGGCTTTTATCATATTTCCGCCATTGAGTTTTGACTTGAGTATCGCCTTGAGTCTCTGCATATATTGTCTTTCCTGATCGTGTCTTCATCTCTTGGTGTATCCCCTCCTTCCATTATTCCCAGGTATTTGTATCCAGTCCTCATCTATGTGTTTGATTGTTGCTCCATCTGGTAGCTTTATCCCTTCAGTTCTCGTTACTTTGTCTTTTTGTATGTTGACTAAGGCGCATTTTCTATTCCAAACTCCATCCTGATGTCCCCAGATACAATCCTTACAGTCTGGATTAGGGTATCTATTTCCTTGATGTTCTTACCATACAGCTTGATGTCGTCCATGAACATCAGATGGTTGATTCTGTTGCCTCTTTTCTTGAGTTGGTACCCGGTATCCATCTTCTGTAGTACTTTTGTAATGGGAATCATGGCTTACGGAGAGTAGTGGGGACAGTGAGTCGCCCTGGAAGATCCCTCTCCTGATATTAACCTCTGCTAGCTTTATTCCAGAGCTTGTAAGTATTGTATTCCAGTTGCGCATTGTATTTTTGAGGAAGCTGATGGTGTTTTCCTCTGCCCAATATATTTTCAGGCATTCTATTAGCCATGTGTGTGGTATCATGTCGAAGGCTTTCTTATAGTCTATCCATGCCATGCTTAGGTTGGTTTTCCTTCTCCTACTGTTCTTCATTACAATTTTGTCTATCAGGAGCTGGTCTTTTGTGCCCCTACACTTCCTTCTGCAGCCTTTCTGTTGGTGGGGGATGGTGTTTGTCTCCTCTAGGTAATTGTATAGCCTTTCACTGATGATATTTTTGAGGAAGCTGATGGTGTTTTCCTCTGCCCCATATATTTTCAGCATTCTATTAGCCATAGTGTGTGGTATCATGTCGAAGGCTTTCTTATAGTCTATCCATGCCATGCTTAGGTTGGTTTTCCTTCTCCTACTGTTCTTCATTACAATTTTGTCTATCAGGAGCTGGTCTTTTGTGCCCCTACACTTCCTTCTGCAGCCTTTCTAGACAGACTCTTGTTGTTTCCTAACACCTGTTAGTAACTTCCACATTATTGGTAGGCAGGTGATAGGCCTGTAGTTACTGGCTATATTTCCCTTACTCTTGTCTTTTTGTACTAAGGATGTTCTTCCTGTGGTCATCCATTTGGGTGCTTGGTGATTTGAGATACAATGCTGGAGTTGTTCTGCTATTCGTGGGTGTAGGGCCTTGAAGTTTTTGAGCCAGTATCCATGGACTTCATCGGGACCTGGGGCTTTCCAGTTTGGCATTTTCTTTAGTTGGTGTCTGACTGTGTCTGTCGTGATCTCTGTGAATCTTGGTTTTATTATTATTTTTATTATTATTATTATTTTTGTTTCTTTTTTTGCTCTATCACAGTCCTCCAATTCGACTGGGTGGTATTTATAGTGTGGGGTTCCGGGTTGCATCCTGCCTCCTTAGGAGTCCATCACTTTTCTTACTATGTGTGCCGTTTCTAGGATCACACTCTTCTGCATGAGTCCTGGAGCTACTTCAGCCTCTATTATTATTATTATTATTATTATTATTATTATTATTATTATTATTATTATTACGCACACACATCTATTTTCTGTGGTTACATTTATAAATTTCCATTACATTTTTTTATTGGCTTGGTCCACTGCTATAGCTGAAGGCCTGAAACGATTCTTGTAGCAGAAATATCGGGAAGATGAAGAGGACCTATAGCAGACATTTTACTTTTTGCAAATATGTCGAGAGGGAAACTTGAACCATATGAAAGAGTCAAACAAATAAATGGTATCGTAAAGAAAATAAACACAACACAATCACACCTCAAGGGTTAATGAATGCGAGAAGCAAGGGAGCCGTTTCAAAGCGTGTATTTGAATATACTACTACTGCTAATTTAGTACAGCTTGGACTATGTGTCTTCCGCATTACAGCAATTTTTCACTTCGCTCCCTTTCAGTGTTTCATTGTCATACTAGCTATAAGATCTATGGTCCCTAGTAGGTAGTAGCTTATGCTATCAATTTAGTAGGCTATACCTAGCTACTACCTACATTTGATCTTCACAGTCTACGTTAAGTTCTAGCCAATGCAGGCTTAATTACCTAGCTAGTACTACTAGGTAGTACATCAAGTCATTAATAAAATAAAGATACTAGAAAATACCTAAACAGATTTTTGCATAACATAGACTTGACGGGCCAAATCTGGCAAGTCCTGTTAAGATATAATGGCTACCAGAATTCCAAAATTAGCAATTGTACCTCAAACGAAAGCCAAACCCACTGCCTCTGTGATATTTTTGCATGGATCAGGTGAGTACTTAGGTAGGTAGGCTAGTAGGTAGTAGTAGCCTAATTTTAAGTTAGGTATACACTTAAGCTAGGAATGCATCACCTAGCTACTATACTACTAGGTATACTAGGGTAGTAACTTCCTAGTAAAGCCCGCCACTAACTTTCAGTTATGCCTGCGCAGTTAGCTAGGTACTAGCTATAGGTATAGGCTAACTGCACAGTTGGACTGTGCACTAGACGTTAGTGTGGACAACCTGTACAGTTTTTCTGGTCTGAGCAAATAACTCATCTCAATCGATGAACCTCAGGCCAAACGGCTGCACATGCGCATTGCAACGTTAATGTGGTGGAGGCAACTTTGTTGGTTCTGTTAGTTTTTTGTCCGGGGACAGATAACATCTACTACTAAATAAGAATATTGAGCTGGGTTTTATTGAACTGAAAAGTGTTTAGCCTATATAGCCTAGCCTATAGGGTAAACAACTGCACGGACTGGCCAACACACTGACGGTCATGGCTGGACACCCTCCGAAAAAGTACTTTAGTATAGCTAACGTGTCCTGACACCGGAGATGGTCATCAGTCGGGAGTTGTTGTTGGTGAGAGACACAGCTAAAGACCTCTACTCTCCTTTCGAAGTAGCTATGTATTTTCTCCAAAGTTAGAAATTAAGGCCAAATTTAAAGCTTTAAACAGAGGGTAATGAAAAGAGTGGCCAACGCAGTGCAAACTTCACCAAAACGCTTTCAAAATTTTTACTTACGATTAAATAACTTAGAAGATTGACGCCATCTCGATGTTTGCGGAGTCGCTTGTGTCAACAAACTTCCCATTTCCTGTGATAAATCCGGACACCACTTGTACCCATAGACACTGGGGCACTTTCATCATAACAATTGGAAGATGGTCCCTGGCCACGACGTTTTTAAGGAAACTACTGTTGTTCCGACACGGCATACAAACCTTCGGTCCTTTTACAATAGGAAGGTACTAGCGGCAGCTGGATAGGTCGTAAGCTTTCGAACAAGGGGTTCGGTAGTTAACTGCTTGTCCGACAGGCGCGCGCGCGCGACTGGTAGGTAAACAAAACACTTTTGCTTTCGGCCTGCTGGCGTGTGGACGTGTATCATCGCTCTCTTGCCCGCTTCATCGTCGTTTGGCTTGTTTCGCATGGTTGTGTTTTTCTTTTTCTATTTATAGTGAAACTGAATTGTAAGTACAATCATTTCATATTTATTTCCATTGAATTCAAGTGTGAATTAAAGGATCTTGGTTTCACCACGCCCTCGCCGATTACCCGAGTGCCTGGACTGAAGGCGTAAGTGCGGGAATTCATTTTCCCAGAAATGATCCTCGTATTGTGTATGCTCGGTGCCGAGGGTGGGAGCGCTCGCTCCGAGCGTATATTTGGGTTGGAAATGTGTAGATGAAAATCGTAAGTAAGTGCTCTTTTCATTTTTTTTTTTGACCTGTATGCCCGTTACCGAGCGAATGCGCTCGGCACGGCAACTTATTCTGTATGGAAGTGGAATCGCAAGTACAGTATTCTTTTTCATTTCATCATATATTTATTTTGATTGTAGCAATACTCATTTTGGATCAGTTTCCGAGCTTACCGGTGAAATTGATCCTTTCCCCTTTTTATTTGAATGAAGTGAAATCGCAAGTTACAGTTTCTTTTCATTTTCATATTTTATTGAGATTGCATTGTTTATTGGGATCAATGTTTTCCGCTATTTCCCGGGAATTGATCCTTCCCCTTTTTATTTGTAGAAGTGAAATCGCAAGCGCAGTATTCTTTTTCATTTTCATATTTTTTTTTTTTTTTTTGATTGCATCAATTCATTATGGATTAAGGTTTCCATAAACCTTGATCCATAAAGGTAAGGAATGGATCCTTTTACCCTTGCGCTCGGTACCGAGGGCGCAAATGCGCTCGATCCGAGCCTTATTCATTGTGAAGTGAATCGTAATGCAAGATGCTTTTTCATTTTATTCCTTATTATTGATTGCATCAATATTTATTTGGTTCAAGTTCCGCTCAGTCAGGGATTTGATCCTTATGCCCTTGCATTCGGGCCGATGGCACGATTGCTCTCGGGCTTATATTGTTGTTGGGTACTTGGGTGCTGTGCGGGGGTGGGGAACGAGAGACCCCCCCCGCTCAGCTCCCACAGATGGCCCCTTCCCCTTGGGGGGGGGGAGGTTATCGGCGTTCTTCTCCTCGCCCCGATCCGTCGAGCGCGGGGGAGGGCGCTCGGTGCCCGATGTACAATTGTATTCGGGTCTTCCACTCGTTCGGAGAGGGGCTCACCCCCCCCGCGAGGGGACTTCCCCCCCACTAATCGCTACTACTGTTATTTCCGCAGGTGCTACTGCCACGAGGGTGGACCTTGGTGAGGTATGGGCGTCCTTCCATTTGCAGGGCGTGCTAGTGTCCAGGGGCTGCGATTCTATGTCTGGGCCTACTGCGGTCACCCATAGGAGTGGTGACCACGCTCCAGGTGACGACGTCCCTCCTCACCTGTGTACTCGCCTCACGTGTGGTAACAGTCTTGCCTACAGCCGCTGTGAAGTGCCGTTCGCCGTACCGAGAGGGGGGCGTGCCGCCGCCGCTCGTGGTTGCCGCGCTGCAGCGACCACACTTCCGCTGCCTAGAGCTCGCCCCTGGACCTGCCGCCGGTACCAGGATGTTGCTGGCTGCTGCTCCCCACTTCCTGTGTTTCCGGTGGCTGCCTGCCGTACCTGCCGATTCTGGGCTGACTGTCCATGCAGTTGCTGCGCTGGCTGTCCTGCCATTGCTGCGCTGGCTGTCCCTGCCGTTGCTGCGCTGGCTGTCCTACCGATGCTGTGCTGGCTGTGCCTGCTGTTCTGAGATGCCCATACCTGCTGATGTCGTCCCTGTTCGTGTGGTACTACCCCAGACTTTGGTCTGTCTGTACAGGTGCGTCCGGGCCCGGTGGCTTCGGCTACAGCAGCCCCGGCTCCGCCCTGGATAGCAGATCTTACGTCTGTCCTGAGGAAGCTGACGAAGAAGAGGAGGAAGGTGTCGTCGTCGTCGTCTTCATCTTCTTCATCGTCGTCGGCTGCCGCCTCTTCCCCTTCGACTTCTAAGGCTTCACAGCCGAGGAAGAAGAAGGTTGCCTCCTCCCTCCTAAGAAGTCTCCCTCGGGAGCTTCTCGGGACCCGTCTCACCTCGGTGGGACGGGAGGGTACCTTCCGCTGGTCCTCCTGCTCCTTCGGGAGCGGGGCCCGTCTCTTCTTCCGCAAGGAAGAAGACTACGGGGACCAGAGGGGTACCGGCTAACACCGGTACTTCCTCGCCTGGTGTCAGTGGTTCTGCCACTGCATCAGGTCCATCTCGGCCTCTCCGTTCGCGGGAGGTACCGAGTGTACGGTCGCCTACCAGCGACCGTGCAGCCAGGAACCAGACCTCTGAGTCCGCTCAGCGTCAGGTTCACGGCACGGGGCGGAAGACTGGTGACAGCCGCTCACGCGACTCTCACCACCACCAGCTCTCACTCTCGCGCGAACAAGCTGGGCTACCCCGGGGGACGTGACGGTCCACGACCGGCCACGGGCTGAGGCTGGGAAGAGGTCCTCCCGTTCGCCGGTGCCAGCCACGGCTGGAACCAGCGACGTGACGTGCCGTGAGGACAAGCACCGGTCTCACTGTGACAGTGGAGCCTGCAGGTCGCCTGACCGTCGCTCTCACAGAGAGCGATCGGGTACGGCAACCAGCACCAACTCTTCTGACACTCGAGATCGGGGCCGCTGTGCTCAGTCCAGCCGTTCTCCACAGCGAGACGGTTCGACCAGGCCTGCAGCTCGATCGTCACCGCGGGTTGACGATCGCCTGCAGCCCTCCAAGCCTGCTGTTTCTGCCAGCGAGCGACGAGGGAGCGTCAGGTCTGCCTCTCCCGTACCTTCAACCTCCTCGGGTTACACTGGGAGGAGCGAGGTATTGAGGAGTGATCGTGAGGGGTGCGCCCCTCATGATCCCACCACGACGCCCTACGTGCCAGGCACGGTTTCTTGGACCCGGCCAGGACGTATGCGCAAGTGGATGGGGAAGACCGAGAGGGCTGTCGCTGTTCCCCCTTCTTAGGAGGAAGGTTCTCGGTCCCACTCTGCAAGATGCTGTGACTTCCGAGATCTAGAGGAACTTTTGGCCGAGGTTATGTCGCTGATTCGTCAGCACAACGACTGACTGGGGAAGGATCGCCGCTCCCGCCAGCAGAGCACGTCTCGGCTCGAGTCGTTTTGGGGCCCGAGAGGGAACCCAAATCGACGGTGGGTCTGCCGCGATCGGAGCTTGCCGACTGTGTTGAACCAGGTAGTCCTCTCGTCTCCGGACAAGAAGGCTCTCTCAGTTCTGGCCGGTCGAACAAGCTACTTCACCTCCTCTACTGCGACAGAGGCGTTTCTACGTGTCTTCGGACACCGTATTTGAATACCCCTTCGGTCCTCCGGAGGTTTCGACCCTCGACGAGGACTGGAATGAGTCGGAGGACGGTATCGGCTCTCTCCTGTCAGGTGTCGATCAGCCCCCCCACCAAGACGACGTTCACAGTGGCGGCAGACCCTTACCTACAGTATGAGTTCGTAACCCTCCTCGGGGGGAAAACGTTTTCTCCTGACGATAACGTTTTCCCAAGGCTCTGAGAGGCCATCGCCGTAAGGCGATGGCTGCTCCTTTTCTTCTCCAACTGCTAGTTCCGCTGGGAAGGCGAGCCAGTATCCAATTCCTCCCCCATTCCCTCTCTCCTTACGGCTACGAGGGAAAGGGAAAGGGGAGGGATCCTACAGAGATTTCTCTGTAAGATCCCACGTTAGGGGCTGCGCTACCGGGGGGACCTTCGGGGGTCCTACCTGACGTAAGCGCCCCGGTTGTTGAGGAGGGATCCTGCCCCTTTCTCGATTCCTACGGGAATCGAGAGGACCACCAGCCGATATCGTTTGACGAATTCGGTGGGGGGTTTCGCAGAGTGCTTAGAATTCTACGGAATTTCTAGCGCACTCAGAGTGTTCGAGTTTTTTACGATCTCCAAACACTTAGGCGAGACCACGGTCCAAAGTGAGCGAGAATCCCCGATAATGTTACACGATAATCGGGAACCTCGCTTATGCTCGAATTCCTGTAATTTTCTAGCATTTGGAAGAAGACTGCTGGCTGAAAGAAGAGCATCTCACAGTAGGCGTTTTAAACCTGGAATAGAGAAGAACGGACGGGAACTTCCCAGTTTGGCTTGAACTATCGTCTTCGGTATTCTGTTCACCATTGAAGCTTTCCTTTGGGAAAGACTTCTCCTTCACTCTCTGACTAGAGAACGAAGGTGGTCGATCTCCAATCCTTATTCTCATTCCTCGAAAAGGGGATTTAGGATGGAGGTCGTGGTACAGAACCTACAAATATACTACGTATATTACCCTCGCGACATGATTCTTTTAACAGTTGAATTGTCCGGGGGTAGGCGCATACCGTAGTTAACTCTACGTTTGTGACCGAGACGAATTGTATCTTAATTGAACTGTAACTCGGGGTTGCCTGCAACCTCCCAGCAGTTATTCAAGTTTTCGATTTTAGATACTTGGTATTGTCATGACAACAACCCCCAAATCAGCTTTTGTATTTACCGAAATCCGTTTTCGGGTTAAATATAATTGCTCGAGGCGTATTCTTTATGCTCGATGGTTCTAGCCGAACGCATTCCTTCGTGGAATATGGATTACCTGGCAACTCAGGATGACGAGTCACCGAGAGCTACTGCGTATTGAACTGCCTGATAGCGGCTCAGTATCAGCTAGGTCTCGGAGATGCACGGTCGGTTACGTCTCTCTCCCCTGGTTTGATTGACTACCGAACCGTATCTCTGCCCAACAATCATGGACTTAGGTCTCTGATTAACGGGGATTCTCGCAATAATGAAGGACCATCTACTGCTGTGACGCTCGATTTCATCGCCTTCGACATTGCGAGAATTTTCAACAGAGATCTCTTGGACTCTTTCATCTTCTGTGTACCGCACGGTAACAGAAGTCTGTACTAGTCAGAACCGCTTGCATCGCACCGCGATAATGCAAATGATTTTTGCAGACATCTGAGTTTGTCTTCAAAATATCTCGTATTCGTAGGTGTGCAATTATTCATTGCTCGCCCCGAATTAACAGATATGTCATAAGACATCGCCTACTCTCCGACCTGACAGCTCTACTTCCAAATGTTCAGCCCATGAGCAGTTCTTCAGGCAGTACTTTCCCTGTCTTCATTACTGGGAAAGCGCTACCGCTTTTATTGCAACTACGATCCTCACCGGACAGCAATGAATAGCGGTTAGCGTTCTCAGTCTTTGTAGCACAGGTTCAGAATCTTGAGAATCCTTCTCTCGGTTCAGCTGTGAAGACGTAGGTTGCATTTTCTGTACACCTTCGTCTTCAACGACACATAGTGTTGTTTAACTCCTTAGCCGAGAATCAACTATACTATGAGTTATCTTGCCATCAAGGACCTCGGTCTCTAGAAGGCAAGTGACTTTCGCCTGTTGGGCACATGCCTTAAGAGTCATCACCTTGCCTTCTGGCATCGGTGACGAACAAATTATTTGTTTAGTCTCTTGGCATAACCCTTTTAAGGCGAGGTCACGTGACTTGCTCGGTGCTTGGACAACTTGCCTACTACCGAACCGCAGTCAGTCGGCAGCTGTCAGAGCGCCCAAGTCTGTTACGAACTTCGCTGTGGACTTAGTTCGGTTGTTCCATAACAATCTTTTCTTCGTCCTAACGGCTTGTCACAGTACCCATACCATCGACACCCAACATTGAGTGTCGGTGTCCTATCCACTACCGAGAACAACAACTTCGCTGCAGACGGATAGACCAGTATGGGTACAGGACATCACCGAAGTGAGAAAGAGGGATAGGTCATACGACCATTCCCTCTTTTCCTCTGAGGTAATTGCATGACTTTTCCTGCGAAGTCAAGCATCCAGGGGATGGGGGATTCGTGACGCTCGATTTCGTACCGAATTCGTAGCGAAGACTCTGAACCCTTCGGTTCCTGACGATCGGTTAGAGTCCTTCACAATCCCCTCCCTAATGGACTTCACCGCCTTCGATGCGAAGTGAGATGCTGCTTTGTCCTGTGAAAGCGCGACCGCGCTTTCTGAAGAAACTCGACATCCCAGGCTGAGTGTTGAAGACTCTTCGTCAGCACCAAGATGACCTAGAAGTACACTCCCTCGAGTTACACAAGAACTTCTCCGTGGCGCAGGTACTGAAGGCAGGGGTCTGGTACAACCAGACCACCGGCACCTCCTTCTACCTTTTGGATATTGCCCACAGGTCCTTGGATCGTTTTCCTTAGGACCCGTGGTGGCTGCTCAACACGTTGTCCTAGCTAACCCAGACCCTAGCAGGCTGAACAGCATCGAGTCCTGGTGTGACTGTAAGAATAGATAAGTGAATGAGAGAGTGACTGGCTTCTCATCCTATCTTTTTCTACCCCTCTACCTGTGGGTAGAGGGATACGGTCATCACCTTGCTGGATAAGGACGAGATGCCGGTGAGCTACTCGACAGAGCCCCATCCTATCCCTTTCACTAGGGATGGGAGCGAATATCCACCACTTCCTCCTACAAGGGGGGGGAAGTGGATGCAACAAGAGACAAACCATAACTTTATGTTGCCTCTTGCAAATAGGAACTTGTTCTTGTTTGCTGGTACGAAGAGATACGCTTGCCTCTCTCTTAGTACTTGGTCCAGAGGTCTGACCATTGATCCTGCGGTGCACACCCCGATCAATCGGACAGAGGCTTGGATCCCTCCCTCGCTCTTACGACCAGGGAGGCATTCCAGGTTGGGCGAACACCAGTCTGTTCACAAAAGACTCAGATTCCTCCCACCAAGAAGTGAGTCTTCCTATTGTAAAGGACCGAAGGTTTGTATGCCGTGTCGGAACAAATGACAATTTGTCCAAAATTGCATTTTTCCTAACTATACAAACCTGAGGTCCTTTTACACATAGCCCCACCTCATGCCACCCCTCACTCTGCAGTTTTTGCTTGGGCCAAAAGCAAAAGTGATTTGTTTACCTACCAGTCGCGCGCGCGCGCCTGTCGGACAAGCAGTTTAACTACCGAACCCCTTGTTGAGAAAGCTTACGACCTATCCCAGCCTGCCGCTAGTACCTTCCTATTGTAAAAGGACCTCAGGTTTGTATAGTTAGGAAAAATGCAATTTTGGACAAATTGTCATTTTGTTCATGAAACTTACCTGTCAGATATATATATACTGTAGCTGTATTCTCCAAAGTCCGACAGAATTTCAAAACTCCCGGCACACGCTGTGGTCGGCCAGGTGGTTAGTACCCATTCCCGCCACTGGGAGCCGGGTATCAGGAACCATTCCCGTTTTCTATTCAGATTTTCTCTGTCGCCAGTACTGTAAACACCTGTTTTCAGTACCTCCGTCTTAGGATTTTGAAACTTCATTGCCGCTAAGTATCCTAATTGTCTTTCGATTTATTGACTTGGATTTGTGGCTAGGCATACGCTATCATAGATTGATTTGAATTTGATTGTTCTTTGCATAAGATGTCTAAATCTAGTTCGACTAGTTTCAGAGTTTGTAGTCTGCAAGGGGTAAGGTGAGTCTATCGAAACCTTCGGTAGATCCTCACTTGGTATGCACGACGTGTACTTGTTTCTTTGCTGAAAGATCAATGTAATTAGTGTGATGTTAGACTTATTCCGAAGGAAGACGTATGATTCGCATGTACGCAAATTAGAGCGTGATAGAATCAGGAGGTCTTCCTCCAAGCTGCATCAGTAAACAGAAGTCAGGGTAATGAACCTACTAACCTCCTGTAGACTTTATTTTGCCTAACCCTGTGGTATGGCCTACGGGCCTTGAGGAAGTGTCCGCGATAGGTAATGCCCTTTCTGTTATGGTGGATTCCATCCGTAATCTTGGAATCTAAGGTGCTCGCTCTCCAATCAGTGTTGTGAGTGTACTGATGTTGAATTAGTGCCCCTAGTGTTGTGGAGGGGCGTCAGATCCGCCCTATAACGCCTCTAGGTCTAGACCTCTGTCGGACTCCCAGGACAGGGAGTGGGCAAGTTGAAAACCGAAGGAGGGTTGCGGGGACTCCCCACCGATCTGGCGTCCCTTCGGCAGGACCTGAAGACGCTTCCCAGGCTGCCAAAGATCGTGCACGCGCACGAATCCTGAAGGATTGCTTCGCGTCCTCCCCGTACAAGGGTTAGAGCTCTCGGAAGGACTCGCGCCCTTTAAACAGAAGCTTATAGAGGAGGACTCTTCACGTCCTCTCTCTCTCTTGTCATGTGATTGCAGAAGGAAAAAAGGACGTCATCGGAGCAGGACGCTTTTGAGCGCCCAGATTGCTCTAGTATTGTTACTGTGATAAGGAGGAAGGCGTCCCCTCATCCCTCGTCTTCTCACAAGAATCAGCCCTTCTCGGTTGTCCTCGTTTTCGCCAAGAGAAGGGCAAAGCACAGTACTGCAGGAAGGATTCGAGGCTGTCTGTCAAGTCAGGCAGTCTCCTTCTCCTTCTCCTCGCTCGTCGCCCTCTACATCCTCGCACTCAAGAATGCACAGGCATCCTTTTGAGTGCGCTTCTGGAAGTGTCGATGAGTGTGACAAAGACGCAAGATGTTGCACAGGCGGCCGTCGTTTTTGTCAAGAGTTGCGAACGTCCTTAAGACTCGTCCTGACGACGATCACCATACATCTGCTTATGACGCTCGCGCGCTTCATGAGCGGCGCTCCCCTCGCCAGGAAGCCTCTCAAGTTGCTTGTGCTGACGCTGTTGGGTCCGCCGCGTCACGTCACGAAGCTCTCCATGACGCTTCTCTTGATGTTCGTCGCTCTCCTCTTCGGGACGCTCTTCAAGACGCTCACAAGGATGTTATGCAGGACGCTCGGCGTTCTATACATCAAGATGCTCGGCAGGACCCTCGAGAGGACTCCTTTCAGGATGCTTGGCGTTCTATGCAATCAGGACGCTCGGCAAGGCCCTCGCGAGGATGCCTTTCGGAAACGCCGAGTTTTGGGCGCGTTTCTGGAAGTGTTCATTTGCATTACAAAGACGCAAGATGTCGCACAGGCGGCCGTCGCCTTTGTCAGAAGGTAACGAAGGTCCTTAAGGCCCGTCTTGAAGACGATCGCCGTACGTCTTCTTATAGTGCTCGCGCACTTCAGGAGCAGCGTGTGGCTCTCCATGACGCCTCTCAGGTGGCCTTTCATGCATCAGGACGCTCGGCAAGATCCTCTCTGAGATACCATTCAGAACACTTGGTGTTCTATGCACCAATACGCTCGGCAAGACTCTTGCGAGGACACCTTTTGAAGACGCTTGACTCCTACGCATCGAGAAGCTCACCAGGACGCTCGCGAGGAAGCTTTTGAAGATGCTCGACGGCCTACACGTCGAGATGCTCGCCAGGACGCTCTGGAAGACGCTCGACGTCATAAACATCGAGACGCTCGCCAGGACGCTTTTGAAGACGCTCAATGTCTTACACATTTTGACGCTCGCCAGGATGCTAGCGAGGACGCTTTTGAAGATGCTCGGTGTCCTACACGTCATGACGCTCGGCAGAGCACTTACCAGGACGTTCTTCAGAACGATAGGCATCCTACGCATCAAGACGTTCGGCAGGATTCCTGCAAGAACACTCGTCAAGAGGACGCTCCATAGGACGTTCCTTTACAGGAACTTAATAAAGATTCGGATTTGGCGGTGAGGCATACCCGAATTTCTTCTTCGAATCCTCCTTCAGATAGAGGATCCCTTGCTCTCCTCTCTCGCAGTGGGCGTCGTCGAAGAAGAGGAAGGAGCTTGGTCTCGTCAAGATGTCCACTTCGCTTTCTACGAAGGGAGCGTTCAATAGAATCCATGACTTGATGAACTCTAGAAAAACGCAAGGCAAGACTTCCTTTGCCCTACTTCCAGCAAGGTTAAGCGTAATAGCAGGCATCCGATATGAAACGGGAGAGGAAGCTGGTTGGAGAGTTCCTTCCTCTTCCCAGGACGATTTTGCCAGCCAGATAGACCATCTGAAAGGGCTGTTCAGGATGATGGATATTTTTAGCTCCTAGATTGGTATTTCGGAGCCCTGGACCTGCAGTCTCGGGGCCCTGACTCTCTTTCTCTCGAATAACTATCCAACCTGCATGGATAAGGTAGCCAGGTTGGTTCTGGTGAGCTGGCATCTAGAAAAAGACTCTAGAAAACTTTTAAGCAGATTTCGGTGTCATAAAACCCCTCTACTGCGTTCGGGACTGCACTGCCGAAGAGGAACATTAGGGTCCTACCTGCCGTAAGCCCAGTCTCTGACCAGGAATCCTGCCCCTTCCCCGATTTCTGCGGGAATTGGGATTCCTGGATTACTTTCTGTCCTGTAAGTGGGTTTCCCCCATTAGCAAGATACTAAACGTTTTGTCAAGTAAGTGGGTTTCCCCCATTAACAAGATACTAAATGTTTTGTCAAGTAAGTGGGTAACCCCTCATGACAAAAAATAAACTCTTTGTCTCATAAATGGGTTAGTTCTCATTGACAAAGATTTCAATAACATTTTATCGCGTAAGCGGATAAGCTCTCATTGACAAGATTTGGAAGAGCTCTCATTCATTGGTCAGAGGCTCGTCCAGGAAAAAAACTTGTAGACTACGTCCATGAAGTCTTATGTCCAATAACATAAGAAGCTTGAGCTGTCCTCTTTGGTCCTCGGTTCTCATTTGAGGATCTCCTTCGACTAATACTAATTCGTTCTCTTGGCGAAGAGAACGAAGACAGTCGATTTCCATTCTCTCTCTTCCTTGTCGAGGAAAGAATGTAGTAGAGAATTAGCTGTCCAAGTGACTACAATACTCTACGTATTTTACCTTTGCGTTATATTACTACTGTATGGTTCAAGTCGTATACGCATACTGTAGTTACCTCTACGGATGGCAACCAAAAGGACTATTATTCTAAGTGCATTTAATCGGTACTCCCTGCAACCTTCCAGGAGTTTCCGGTGTAAGGACAACGCTTAAAGGTATTGTTACAACAACACCAACTCAGCTTCTGTATTTAGCGAATTCTGTTTCACTTAAATATGCCTGCTTGAGAGTTTCCTTCTGCTCGATAATAATAACAAACCTATTCCTTCGTAGAATGGAGTAGCTGGCAACTCAGGCAGAATAGTGTGAGACGGCGAATGTAGGCTGCTGTCACTGTAGATCAATGCAGTACCAGCTAGTTCTCTGCCATGCGCGGTCGGTTACGTCTCTCTCTCCTGCGGGATTGACTGACTAACCGTATCTCTGCCCTACAATCACGGACTTTAGCCTCAGGTTGAGGTGAATTTTAGCAAGCATGAATGAACATCGCCTTCGTTTTGCTAAGAAATTTTCAACAAGAGATATCTCGTAGACCTTTTCGGTGCTGTTTACCGCACTGTAACAGAATTCTGTACGAGTCTACCGCGGCATATCACTATAATAATGCTCTCCTGCTTATGCAAAGCGCAGCCTTATTAGGGAAGGAAGCATGCTCAGTGAGGGAATGGATGAGTCTGCTGGGGACCATTTCCTCGCTGGAGAAGCTTGTTTCCATGAATGGACTGCAATTCAGACCTCTACAGTTTTTCCTACCGGAAAACTGAAATAACATCGAAGATCTAGAAATGATTCTGAACATCTCTCAGTAGGTCAAGGATCACCTCAGGTGATAGCGAGAGGGTGCCAGGCATCCGGACAGAGGTACAGATGTCCTGGCACATAATCTAGAAGAATTGGAAGCAATTCGGTTAGCTCTCCAGTTCCTCGAAGAACGAGTTTTTGGGCGAGTGGTCCAGATCAACTCGGACAATTCCACAGCTCTCTCATATCTCAAGAAGAGAGAGCCGGTTATGGGCACAGG
Organism: Macrobrachium nipponense; assembly: GCF_015104395.2. Taxonomy (NCBI): domain Eukaryota; kingdom Metazoa; phylum Arthropoda; class Malacostraca; order Decapoda; family Palaemonidae; genus Macrobrachium; species Macrobrachium nipponense. Next base: position 30,158,490 of record NC_087211.1, read on the forward strand.
CACGGAACATAATGATCCTCAAGAGGTTCGTTGCACGATTGCAGCACGTCCGTGCGGATCTTCTCGATCGACGGCAGCAACTACTGACGTCTGAGTAATCTTCGCTTAGAAGTATGTCGAGAGTTGTGGAGACTTTAGGGACGTCCTTTCATAGATCTCTTCGCAATGTTGAAGACGAAGAGGCTTCCTCTAGACTGCTCCCTTATTCTCGATCCGAGAGCGGTAGCAATAGACGCCATCCTATAGTATGGAATGGGGATAGATGTTTAGTCTCTTTTTCCCCTATTCAAACTCTTAGGAGATGTAGTAAGATAATTGCTGGCGTCAGAGGGAGCGAGAATGACGCTGATCACCCCATGTTGGCCTTCGAGAGGCTGGATTCACAGAGGTCACGTCCTTCCTAGAGCACTTTCCAAGGACCCTTCGAGAGGTACCTCAAAACCTCTCCGCTCTGAGTCTGACTGTGTTCAGACTGTCAAGAAGTTGACCGGAATGAGAGGATTTTCAAGACTAATGGCAAGTGTCATTGCCAAGGCAAAGAAGTGTTGCCTATCTTGCAGTGTACCAATCGGAGTGGGCCGTTTCTGGAGATAGTGCAGGAAGAATGGCTTTTCCTCCACTTCGACCTCTGTGAATTACATTACCGTCTTCCCTTTCCGTCTGAAGAATGGGATAAGCTGGCAGTCCCAACTATTAAAGAATACGGAAGTATGTTGTTGATGGCCTTTAGGCTCAGAGATTTGGATCTGTCAAACAACAAAGCCCTTTACGATCTTTGAGGTCTGTGGAAATTTCGAAACTTTCTAGATCGAAGCTTCCGGCATGGAACTTAGACGTAGTCTGAAGTTCCTGATGTCAAAGCATTTCGAACCTCTCCTTTCTGTAAACTTAATGCACGTGACCAGAAAGGCTAATTTTCTAACCACTCTAGCTACGACAAAGAGGGTTAGTGAGGTTTAAGCCATCATCAGACATTTTGGCTTTAGAGGACATATGCGGTGTGTTCTCTAAGCCTTCCGTTCTTGCCTAAGAATGAAAACCCGTCTAACCCTTGGCCCAGAAGCTTGGAGATCAAGGGGATGGCACAAATTATTGGGCAAGAGCCAGAGAGAGTCCTGTGCCCTGTCAGGGCTCTCAAGTTTTATCTAGATAAAACCAAAGAAAGTCGAGGTCCTTCGGACAATCTGCGGTGTTCCGTAAAAAGACCAGACTTGCCCATGTCGAAGAACGCCCTGGCGTTATTGTTAAGGAGTTCTTTCAAAGAGGCTCATTTGTCATGTTTGGACAAAGATTTGAAATCTTTTAAACTGGATGCTCACGAGGTGAGGGCGCAGCCTCGGAAGCATTTCAACAGAGCATGGCACTCAGTAACATCCTGAGTGCCGCGTTTTAGCGAAGCAACTCTGTGTTCACTTCACACTCCCTGCAGGATGTGAAGACGACATATGAGATCTGTGGCTCACTAGGGCCATACGTGTCCGCAGACACAATCTTGGGGGCAAGAAGTACCACTCATCCTATTCTGAAGAAAATGGTTAGGAAGAGCTGTTAATTTTAGTTGTTGGGTCGCTGCCAATGGCGGACTTCTCAATTCTTAAGCCTTAGTTAAAACATCCTTAACTTTGGCTAGGTTGGTCAGGTGGTGATATATATTACTTCTTAGCCCTCATGGTATGGTCAATATGGTCTAGTCACATTGTGGTCACGCTCCCGTTGACAGATCATCTAGAACTCACCAGCTATACAGGTCACTACCTTGCTGGAGACTCTAGTAAAGCAAAAGCCGACTTGGGTGACAGTAATCACGAAGTCAGCTATGCTAACAGGTGGAACCAAGATGTCAATCATCTGTATGCAATTTGTTTTCCAAAATCAATTCTATTCTGTCCCTTCCCACCTCCATGGTGGGATTCAGCTATATATATATCTGACAGGTAAGTTTCATGAACAAAATGATATTGTTATGATACAATAAAGTTTGTTCATACTTACCTGGCAGATATATATAATCAAGTACCCACCCACCTCCCCTCAGGGGACAGTGGCATTAGAAAATCTGAATAGAAAACGGGAATGGTTCCTGATACCGCCTCCCAGCGGCAGGAATGGGTACTAACCACCTGGCCGACCACTGCGTGTGCCGGGGAGTTTTGAAATTCTGTCGGACTTCGGAGAATACAGCTATATATATATATATACATCTGCCAGGTAAGTATGAACAAACTTTATTGTATCATAACAATATCATGTTTAAAAATGTTCGTGCTATTCCCGCCTCCAGGCAATGTGGAATCAGCTATGTAATTACGTACTTGATAAGTTACTTAAAAATGACGTATATAATAAAATTAGATTTTAGTACATACTTGCCAAGTAATTACATGATCGGAGCTCACCCTCCTCCTCTCACATGGATATTACTGCAGATAACGAATTGAGCCTTCTGCTAGTTTGTTTACTAAGCTCCCTAATAATATTGATAGTACCACCGCAGCACCAATTTTGAATTTTTTAAGCTGCCGTAGGTTAGGGAACCATAGTTATGTAATTACTTGGTAAGTATAAATAAAATCTAATTTTATTATAACAATTTTTTTTTAGTAAAATACAAGACCCCTCCACACTATCTACAATGGAAGAAGATTCGTCACCCATCTGATCACCTGTGGTGTTCTGTGCGGAACCTGTTGCACCATCTATCTAAGAATGGCCTAATTGGAGAGGGTCCCGTGGTAGTGGTTTTCACTCGCCCCAGAACTATACCAACACCTTTTAATAAAGGTGAGCAAGCCAGAATATTCTGGCATGTCCAATTTAGCAGATATTTTACCTTAGAAATAGCGCTAAAGGAACCTATTTCACTGGGCGACACGGCTTCCTCGCCCAGAAATAAATTTTTCCTACGTCAAAATCCCTTTTTGGAGGTCCATTCCAAGTTGAAGGAGTCAGGTTTTAATTCAATAAAAGGGATTTTGACGAAGGAAAAATCTATTTCTGGGTGATTGGCTCGTGTCGCCCTATGAAAGGATCCTTAATATCATTCTTTCTAGGTAAAATTAATCTAAAATTACCAGAGAAAAACAAAATTAAGAAAATTAAGAAAATGTCAGTAAAACTGACTCGCTCACTCTTAAAAAGAAGTGTCGGTATGGCAATAGGGGCGAGTGGGAACACTACCACGAGACATTCACCAATTAGAACTTCCAATCAGAATCCCCACAAGAGAGAGCTGATACCAACAGGTGATGCGGCCGCTACTACTACTACTAGAGGACGCCACGGACAACAGCGCCCCTAGCGGACATCCTTAATCTAAAAAAACATCTTGTCCTGCAGGGGGGGGCAACCAATACAGGGTGGGTTTCATAGGGCGACACGAGCCAATCACCCAGAAATAGATTTTTCCTTCGTCAAAATCCCTTTTCTGGGCTCAGCTCGTGTCGGCCTATGAAAGAGTACCAGAGAAACAGACAAGATGGGAAAAAAGGACAAATGAAAAGCAGTTGTAAAATGAGGGATATAATATAAATAAATCAATTACAGCATATAACTAAGTACTTAAGTCTAACTTATTCTAAACAGTAACATAAAAGAAAGTTAGTAATGTAAAGTACTTAAAATTACAATAAACACAGTAAATTATAATAATGCAGTGTAATTTTAACAAAATAGATTTACTTAGATAACTTATTTACAAAATATACACACATTGTGTCCTACCTAGCATAAAAATAAGGGTAGGTACACTGAAGTACATTATCAGTACAAGGTGTGGATGTCCCTAGCAAAAAAATAAGGGACAATCCACTAATATGATTTCAGCGGCTAAGGCTAGGATATCCGAGTAGCATGGCGATAGGGTGAGGCATGTTGGATGAGGTAGGTAGAAAGGAGACCTGGATCTGTACTACAACTACTATACAGTATCAGGAGAAACAATGTTTCCCGCTGCTACTGCTGAAAATTTTAAAGATTCCAAGGACTTTAGATAATGACGTTTAAAGACTGTCGTAGATTTCCATCCAGTATACTTTTTAAGATCCTCAAAGTTCATATGTTGAAAGTAATTAATTGAGGTGGCTACTCCCCTGATGTCATGTGCTTTTGGAAATGAATCAGGATTGGCTTGTTTAATTGAAGTAAAGGATTTGTTTGTCTAATACCTTAACTGACAAAGTACCACCTTTCTCTCTCATGAAGAGAGGACCTGAGGATCTTGAGGATGTACGAGATAGAAAGGCTCTTAAAGTTGATACTGGGCAAAGAGAAGGGTCTTGCGGAAGTGGGATGACTTTCCAAGGGGCCCACCTTGCAAGAGGATCCTCATTTTTAGCCAAAAAAACTACGATCCGGAGCAAGCAGAACTTCTCCTGAGGGGAGGAAAATTCCACATGACCCGCATCTCTGGATAGAGCCGACAGTTCTGAAATTCTAGCTCCTGAAGCTAGGCTTAATAAGAATAATGTCTTTCTAAGAAGCATTATGAATGTACAGGACGAGTTGTCAGTATCTGAAGCTAGTTTGAGGACATCATTTAAGAACCATGAAACTGCAGTAGGCCTTGAGAGGTCTAAGTCTAGCACAGGCTTTAGGAATAGACGTGAAATAAGATTCAGTCAGATCTATCTGAAAACCTAACTGAAAGATCTTCTTCAAAGCCGATTTATGAGTAGTAATAGTGCTAGCTGCTAAACCTTTTTCAAACAAGGATCTGAAAAGGATATAGCTAGATTAACTGTCATGGTTGTAGTGTTTGATTCTTTCAGGAAGGATGCTAATTTTTTTTAACAGCTGAGTCATATTGTCTAATAGTTGACTCTCTCTTATCTGATTCTAGGAAGAGAATATTTTGTGGATCAATATTAGCATCTTTATTAGCCGCAAACTTCATGAAGTCCATAAAGTTAGGGTCTGAAGAATTCCTGAGGAAGCGAACACAGTCCTCATTTGTACTGATTGTGACAGCTTGGGATTGGGAATCCGTTGAGGTCGGAGACCCCAATTCCAGAAAAAAAGAGGATACAGTTGTCTCTTGGGCCAGTCCGGTGCAATCAGAGCTACTATTCCCTTGAAAGTCCTCAGCTTGCTTAAGACTTTCAAAGAGAAGATTCACTGGAGGACATAAATTTTTCTCCACTGATCCCAATCTAACGACAGGCGTCCGTGGGCAATAAAGCCAGAGGGTCCAGGTTGGGGGCCCACATAGCAAGGGGCGCTTGTGGTGCTTGTGAGGCGAAGAGATCTACTTGGAGACCTGGGACTCTCCGGCATATCCACTGGAATGACCCGTCGTCTAGGGACCATTCTGAGTTCCAGAGGAACTGACCGGGACAAAGCGTCTGCTATCACAACTTTCTTACCCCCGCCAGGTGAGTGGCGGACAGATGCCATTTGTGTTTGTTTGCTAGGGCAAAGATGGCTATCATGACATGGTTCACATGCTTGGATTTGGACCCTCCTCTGTTGATGCAATGAACTACCACTGCACTGTCCAAAACTAGCCTTAGATGAGACTTTTTCGGGGGAAGCGTCTCTTCAAAGGTAAGAAATACTGCCATTGCTTCCAGAACGTTTTTATGTGGAGCTGGCGAAATTGAACTGACCAAGTCCCTGAACCTGTTTTGAACTGAGAATATCCCCCCCACCCCGGACAGGGAGGCATCCGTGTGAATGGTTAACACTGGAAGGGGATATTGAAGGGGTACCCGCTTGGCTTAGTTTCTTTACTTTTGACCATGGACGGAGTTGATTGCGAAGGATCTGTGGAATTACTGACAACTTGTCCTCGAGATTTGGCGTTTGCTCTCGATCGCCAAACTCGGTTTATATCTTTTAGCCTTGCTTTCAGGAGGATATCTGTTACCGAAGCAAACTGAAGGGACCCTAGGGATTCTTTCCTGGTTTCTCCTTGATGTTTGTTTGCATTTGAGAAATTGCCTGACAGATTTTGCTATTTCCTTCCGTTTGGCCACTGGAATTGACAGATTGTGGGAAGACAAATCCCATTGGATTCCCAGCCACTGAAAAACGAGACTCCGGGGTAAGTCTGGATTTCGTTTTGTTTATCTGGAACCCCAGATGTTCCAGAAAGTGAACTACCTTTTTGGTGGCTTTGAGACATTCCTCGACAGTTGGTGCCCAGATCAACCAATCGTCGAGGTATGCTGCTACCATGATTCCCTGAGTTCTCAATTGCTGCACAACCACTTCTGCTATTTTCGTGAATACCCTCGGGGGCTACATTCAGACCGAAGGGCATCACTTTGAATGAGAATGTCCTGATTCCTAGCCTGAATCCTAGGAATGGGCGGAAGTGTCTGGCTATAGGGATATGATAGTATGCGTCTGTAAGATCGATGGAGCATGTGACGGCTCCACGCGGAAGTAAGGTCCTTACTTGCGAGAGGGTAAGCATCTTGAACTTGTCGCACGAATGAAAGAGTTTAGCTTTGACAAGTCTAAGATTACCCTTCTTTTTGTTGAGCCTTTCTTTGGCACGCTGAATAAGCGACCTTGAAATTTTAGATGCTTGACTCTCGCAATAGCTCCTTTCTGAAGGAGTTCCTCCACGTAATCTGTCAATTCCTTTGATGGTATTTGGCGGAATGATTTGATTGGAGGAGGATCTTTGATCCAACTCCAACCCAATCCTTTGGACACTATGCTCTGTGCCCAATTGCTGAACCCCCACCTGTGACGGAAGAGGAACAGCCTCCCTCCTACCTGGGGAGCCTCATTGTTGATGGGCGGGTTGACCCACCACGCCCTCCTCTGAACTGCTTGCTCCTTGTCGCCCTTCCTGCGCCACGCTGGCGAAAGTAGCCTCTCGCCCTACTCTCGATTGTCTGTTAAAGGAGGGTAGCCCTGACCTTCATACGTAGGGTTGAAGGCCGGCGAGAGTGCGTAGGAGGTCGAAGGTTGTGATTGAGGAGACAGGCAGGAGGGATGGGCTGGTTCTGTTTAGTAACGTAGCAGGTTGTCCCTGTTGGGTAACCGGGACGGCCTGAACAAATTGCTGCTGTTGCTGGTGTTTCTGGTAAGGCTGGAACCTTTTACCAGACTTCTTTGGTTTCTTTGTTACCAGCAGTGGGGACGGATTCTTGATTCCTCTTGGATGAAATACCCCACCTAGCTCTAAGGCTCTGGTTGAGCCTAGCAGCCTCGTGGTGTACTTCATTTACAGCGGACTCTGGAAGAGATCCGCTCCCCACATGCTAGAAGCCAGGAGTCTATTAGGCTCGTGCCCTAATAGTGCACTCCTGCAGAACGTGCTTTCGGCAATTCCTCCTAGCTTGAAGAAGTCGAAAGCATCCGTCTGAACCGTCTGAAGCTGGGATTTGGCCAAGATCTTAAACAGAGGTTCCGTGCCATACGAGAGAGCAGCCATCTCCGTTAGATCAGTGAATTGAGGGACCTGCCAAACCTAGTTCGCGCGTCGAACTCCGCCTGAATCAAGGAATCAGGCAGCCTTGGGAGCTTTTCGCCGAACTGTTCCATGGCGCAGTCTGGTTTGAGCTTACCAAGCGTGAACGTGGCTGGCAAGTTCTCCCACAATTCTCCAAAAGCTGGGAAGAGCGGAGAAGTAGACTCCGCCTCCCTTAGCTGTGGCATGGGCTCATCCTTGAGGACTGCCTGAAGAGTCGTCTCTACTATTTTTGTAGCGAACGGAAGAGAAGCCTCCTCTTCCGTCGCAAAAATAGTGAAAGGACTCTTATAGGCCTGGAGCTTGGTGTTTGTGCACTCCCAGTCCTCAAGGCAGTGAACCCATTCACGTTGGGCATGATCCCTACTGTAGAGAACATTCTCCCTAGAGATCTTGTACTTCCCTAGTAAGAGCCGCTACGGTCAGCCTAGCATAGCCGATGAAGGCTGCGTCAAACCCGGAGGATAAACTCGAAGTCCTCAATCCTTCGAGTTCCACACTCCGGGATAGAGATCATACCATCCTTAACGGAGTAAGCGGCTACTCTCCATGGGTTCTCCATAGAGAAAGCTGGTAGTGAATCGTATGGCGGAAGCTGGAAAATACCAGCACTTGTCACTGGGGAGACTGGGAAGGGGGACCTGAGAGAGCCCAGCTACTCGGTCCTCATTCTCTCTAACTCTGTTAGAGAGATCTTGGATGGACTGGCCCGATTGAGACAGAGTGCTCGACAGTTGTGCGAACATCTGCTCAAATTTCGTCCCCAGGGCGGAGACTTGAGAGCCGACCATCTCGCCCACCTGTTGCATCACCACTGCTGAGAAAGCAGTGGGGATGAAAGGTGCTGGGTCCCGCTCCTCCCACCGGCGTTACCGGAGTGGATGCGGTGGAGGCCGGAGAAGGCATTGGCTCGGCGGGAGCGCGAGCCTTCTCCTTAGAAGACTTGCTTCTAGAGCTCTTCGAGTAAGAAGAGCTCGGCTTGGCCTTCACCGCGTCAGCGTAAGAAGTCGAAGACTTCTTAGCCGAAGAAGACGAAGATGACTTCTTAGAAGTCGTCTTAACTAGGGTCTTCGGTTCTCTCTGTCCTTCACCTTTGGGGGTACAGAGAGAGCGAGAGCGGGTAGGGATCTCAGATCCCACAAAGCCTTGGAAAGAAGCGCTTGAAGAAGGGACAGGAGAAGATCCAGGAGCGCCCAAGGAAAGACCTTGGGCGCCCGACACACCTACCTCAACCAACAAATCCTCTGCCCCTACCGCCATAGGCTCAATGTTGAGGTCCAGGGTAGCGACGTCCGGGACCGACTCCTGTGTGGCTACGACCCCGAAAGATTGCTGCATTTCTTGCTGGATGGAGGCTATGAGAGGGGCTGCGGACAAGGGGTCAACATACCCTGTTGACTTGCCCGCGGGGAAGATCTGGACGGCCAGCTTCTTGTCTAGGATGTAAGGCTGGCCTTTGGCGGCGTTCTTCCCGAAGCCGCCTACCCACGCTTTCAGGGTAGCAAGGGCGACCTCCCTCACACCAGCAGCCTGAAAGAAAAGGTGAGATGAGCTTCTAATGGCGGAACGGGGTTAACAAACTTATGTCTAAGAGTTGTTAGTAAAATGATAAAGAAGTCTATAATCGACTTACCCCCTCCACCAGCTGACTGACTAGTGTAGCAGATGGCGCAGGCTTCGAGTGCCAGACGATATATCGTTGTACGGCGTGGGGCACATGGAGCGTGAGACCTGCATTCATCGTGGCCGCAGGGGTCGTACAAAGTCGCGTTGCATCCCAGGACCTGACAGTTGGTAGCCTGTAAGAAAGGAAAGATACATAAGTATCAGGAGAAACACTTACAGCCTAACAGTTGCTCCACTGGTGCCGGAGCGAGAAAGTTAGATTAAACCAGAGCCCCGCCATAATACGTGTGGTAGAAAATGGTTGGTTGTCCTAGGCTATTGCTCCGCTGGCGGCGGAGACAAGAGATAGAATCCAACCAGGTGTGGTGGTAAAAGGAAACCACGACGGATAATGGCGGGGATGGTAAACATATGAATAATAAAATTAAACAAATCATCGTAAAATTAGGGTATATCCTTAAAAATAACAATAATATCAAACCTTTCTCCACCCGTCTACTAGAAGAGTGCCCGGTTTCCCGGGTAAGAAGCAAGCTCCCTTCCGGTAGCGTGGGGGAGAGATGTAAGGATATAGTAGGCAAGCAACCGACCACTAGTAGTGACCACCCCGCCCGCTGGCGGAGCAGTAATCTATAACCAAAGGTGCCCCGGCTGCGGCGGAAGGCTCCGTTCGTTATAGAAAGGGAAGGTGGCTGAGCAACTGGGGAAGGGGGGGGAGGGTCTCGGCGTAACACGGCGGGAGAGAGAGAGTGGGGGTGGGGGGGGGGTGGCCTACTCCTCCCCGTCTCAACAACTACCCGCTCGGAGACCGGTACCCTATGTGGTCGCCCTATACACCCCGCTGGGAGGACCCCTGGCCACCTGAGAGAGAGAGGAGGAAGGCAACTGAGGTTGTCATGACAACCAAGGGGTCCCCCAGCGCCTCCCTATACCTGGTAGGGAGGGAAGGGGAAGTGGAAGGTGCGATGGAACACGTGACCGCAAGTGGCCTAAGCCGCGAGCAAACACACCGTGGGAAGGCCACGTGAACCAGGCTGTACCAATACATGGGACATGCACCTAGGCTAGCCTAACACCCTAAATAGAATAAATTTACATCGTAAAGATGGAAAAGACACTTTTAGTAGAGGAAAAAAGAAGCCCAGGAGGAGGCAAACTGTTCCGAGGAACAGAAGCCTACTCGGAGCCAGCGATAGCCGATGAAGAGCAAGAGCGGGATGCTGGCTGGAACATAGAATAGCCCTAAATACCAAAACTAAGAGAAATGGTAAAGGGCTAACCTAGCTAAAACTCGATGTAAAAACGATGAACGTAATATAGTAAGACCCATAAGTATAAGAAGTCCACAAGTATGGAGGACCGGGAAATTCTTAAGAGGCAGCATGGCGCCCGCCACGAGACAACCGGGAAACCGTATATTGACCTATTAGAAGGAAAATACTGGTTCCCGGAAGACAAAAAATACAGTAAAACATTACTTATGAGGCAACTTAACTTAGCCGTTGCGATGGCAGAACGTTCCATGATGAATGGTGATAAAATTCCTCGTAAATAGCACAAGCACAAAGAGAATGCGTCCGAACGCTGGCGCTAATTATTAAGGATGTTCGCTAGGGGCGCTGTTGTCCGTGGCGTCCTCTAGTAGTAGTAGTAGCGGCCGCATCACCTGTTGGTATCAGCTCTCTCTTGTGGGGATTCTGATTGGAAGTTCTAATTGGTGAATGTCTCGTGGTAGTGTTCCCACTCGCCCCTATTGCCATACCGACACTTCTTTTTAAGAGTGAGCGAGTCAGTTTTACTGACATTTTCTTAATTTTCTTAATTTTGTTTTTCTCTGGTAATTTTAGATTAATTTTACCTAGAAAGAATGATATTAAGGATCCTTTCATAGGCCGACACGAGCTGAGCCCAGAAAAGTAAAAGTTTGCAAAGTAAGGGTGGTAGCATCTTCACTTTCTTTTAAGCATAACCTCTCATTAGATTCCTTTGTCCAATTGACATATTGGAAGTGTAGATCAGTGATCGCTTCTCAGTACGTGCGTGAAATTGAAACGATTTATGACAACTGCAGTACCCTGGGTCCAAATTCAGTTGCTGGTACCGTGTTGGGTAAGGGTGCAAAGGAAGTTGCTCCTTCCTAATCTATTCTCTTCACCTTGAACAAGGTTGTTTAGTCTTGAGGGGAGTCTAGGGGTACTATTGTTGTACTAGGAGTACACGTCAGTTTTGTTTAAATGGTTGGGTATGGTTTTTAGATATGTTTGGTGGCGATAGAATTACTCTGGTGTTATGTTGGTGATGGTACTATGTCCTTGCTAGCCACAGACTATTCCTTAGCACATGGATCCCACTAATGTAGAGGATGACCCTTGGCTACACCGCCACCCTACTAGTTGAGATGAGCATAATCCAGAGTAGTAATCATCTGTACAGCTCTCTTAACAGGTAAGGAACCAACAAGCGTTTTCATTAATGCTAGCGCTATGTGCATCCTTTCATTATTTTATATGAAAAGTATGTATATCTCCATGAGTCTCATCTCCTACAATGTGGGACTTCACTATGTAACTACTTGATAAGTTGCATACATAAAAATGAAAGTTTGTTCATGAAACTTACTTGGCAGATATATATATAGCTGTATTCTCCGAAGTCCAACAGAATTTCAAAACTCGCGGCACACGCAGTGGGCGGCCAGGTGGTAGTACCCATTCCCGCCGCTGGGAGGCGGATATCAGGAACCATTCCCATTTTCTATGCATATTTTTTCTGTCGCGGTCGGTAAACACCTGTTCAGACCTCCGCCCAGGATTTTTGGATTTTGACTCGTTATAAGTATCTGGATTGACTTTTGGTTTTGACTCTGGATTGTTGGATTGGCATACGCGATAGTGGACTGTTTTTGGATTTTGGATTGGCTTTTCTATGAACGTGATGTCGGGATCAAGTTCAGTGAGCTTCAGAGTGTGTGTGAGAAGTGATTGCAAGGTGAGGCTACCGAAATCATCGGTAGACCCCCACACAGTATGTATGGGGTGTAGGGGGCATGTTTGTTTGCTGGTTGAATCGTTGCATTGAATGCAAAAGTTTGACTGAGGATGAATGGAAGGTGTATGAATCCTATCGGCGTAAGTTGGAGCGCGATAGGATCAGGAGGTCTTCCTCTAAGAGCGGTTCTACGAAAGGTAAGGGAAGTAACATTTCTCCTATTTTAACACCAGTAGAATTTGCTTCACCTAATCCTGTGTTGTTGCTGAGGGCCCTAGTTCTGTGTCTGGAGAAGGTAATGCCCTTTCTCTGATTTCTAGAGTCATTACGCACTCTAGAGTCCAAAGTGTTGGCCCTTGAAAAAAACGGCTCGAGTAAAGTGTGTGATCGTGCCCCTAGTGTTTGTGGAGGGGGCGTCAGATCGGCCCCATAATGCCTCTAGGTCTAGACCTCTGTCGGACTCCCAGAACTCAGGAGTGGGCATGTCGAAAGCCGCAAGAGGGTTACGGGGGCTCCCCACCGATCTGGCGTCCCTTCGGCAGGACCTGTTGCTACTTCCCAGGCTGCCAAGGAGCGTACTCAGGCTCGCATCCTTAAGGACTGTTTTTCGTCCTCCGAGGCGCCCTCCCCGCGCAAGGGGTGGAGCGCTCGGAGTGACTCGCGTCCGTTGAAAAGGACTTTTCCTAGGGAGGACGCTTTACGTCCCCTCTCTCCGCTCTCGTTGCGGTCTTCGCCTGCGTCGTATGACGCGTTTCCTCCACAGAAGAGAGGTAGGACGTCGTCCGAGGACGACGCTGAGAAGCGCTTCTCTCGCGCCTCGGAGAGGCAGGTTGCTGTACCTTTGAGAAGGAAGGAGGCGTCCCCCCGCCCCTCGTCTTCTCGCAGGCGCAGCCCTTCACCTCCTCTCAGTTCTTCACCTACGAAGAGTATTCTTGCGTCGCTTCAAGACCAATTGTCGGCCTTAATGGCTCGGAAGACTCGCCCAGCAGCAGTTGAGCCTAAGCGAAGGAAGGACGCTAGACTGCCTGTCAAGAGGACGAGGCAGTCTCCTTCTCTGTCTCCGCCCGCACGTCAGGACGCCTTTGAGGACGCTCGACAGGACGCCTTGGAGGACGCTTTTGAAGACGCTCGGCAGGACGCTTTTGAAGACGCTCGTCGGGAGTGTTTTGCTGACGCTTTGCCTGTGGAGAAGGCTTCGAGAGCGCTCAGAAGGACGCTTTGAAAGCGAAAGCTGGACGCTTGAGCGTGAAACGTAAGGACGCTCCTCGAGAGAGACTAAGAGTATCCTCTCTTGAACACGCAGCGCGGTCAGGACGCTCTTCGTGGTTCGAGCTCTAAAGATCGACAGAAGGTCGGTCGCTTTGAAGAGGCTGATGTTAGTCTTCCTCGAAAGCCTTTGTTGAAGGCTAGACCCGTTGGGCGCACGCCCTCTCCAGAGGTTCAATCTCCTTTGCCTCTTCGGGAGGAAGGAGAGCTTAGTAGTCCGGCGGACTCAGTGGAGGAAGAACAGCCGTCAGTTTCGTCGGTTTCCGGACTACAAGGTGCTGGTTCGTCTTTTACGTTCTTTGTTTTGGTGAGAAGTTCCAGCCTGCAGCTCCTAAGTCTCCTCCCTCTCAGTTTTCGTCTTCGAAGTCGGGCAAGGTTTCGGAAGTGGTGAGATGAAGACTTCCTTGTCCACTAAGAGAGCATTCAAGAAATTGCAGGACTGGATGGAACGTCGGAAGGATCAGGGCAAGTCGACTTTCGCCCTTCCTCCTTCAAGAATCAGTGGAAAGGCGGCATTTGGTATGAGACCAAATCTGAAGTAGGAGTTAAGATCCCGTCTTCTTCCCAAGGGACTTTGCTAGTCTGGTAGACGCCCAGAAGAGATCCCTTTTATCGTCCGCTAAGATTTCATGGACACCAACGGAGATCGACCTCACCATGAAAGGTCTGTTAAAGACTCTGGAAGTCTTTAACTTCCTAGACTGGTGCCTAGGAGTCCTGGATCTTCAATCTAGGAGTCCTGATTCTTTGAGTCTGGGGGAGCTGTCCAATGTGTTGTCATGCATGGACAAGGCCGTCAGGGATGGTTCGGAAGAGTTAGGGTCTCATTTCAGGCATGCTTTCCTCAAGAAGAGAGCGCTTTTATGCAATTTTACAGCGAGGTCTGTTCTGCATCGCAGAAAGCAGAGCTTCTCTTTGCACCTCTTTTGAGCCATCTCTTCCCCCAGGCTATGGTAAGGGACCTGGCAGTGAGCCTACAGAGAAGGCTACCCAGGATCTCTTTGGCCCAGTCTTCAAGACGTCCCGCAGTCCCTATCTCGTCGTCGTCTGGACGACCTCCTAGGAAGGTTAAACCCTTTCGTAGCGCTCCTCCCTCGAGAGCTGCTCCTCGAGGGAGAGGACTTGCAAGAGGAAGAGGTTCCTTCAAACCTAAATCCTCTAAGTGAAAAGAAAGTCCTTCAGATGCCTGTCGGAGCCAGGCTAAAGTTCTTTGCGGGTGCGTGGAGAGAAGAGAGATACAGATGCGTGGTCCCTCAAGATAGTGGAACAGGGGTACAAGATCCCCTTTGTGGGGGACCCTCCTCCTCTTTCTACGACTCCCAGAGGATCTTTCCCCGTCGTATCAAGGGGAGAAACAGCAGGTTCTTTTAGATCCTTTTTGGATCAAATGATCATGAAAAGAGCGGTGGAGCAGAGGTCTTAGACCTGGGGTCACCAGGATACTACAACAGACTTTTCCTGGTACCAAAGCAGTCGTCGGGGTGGCGTCCAGTCTTGGACGTAAGCAGCCTGAATCTTTTCGTAGAAAAGAAAAAATTCAAGATGGAAACACCTCAGTCGGTTCTAGGAGCCTTAAGACCGGGCGACTGGATGGTGTCCTTGGACCTACAGGACGCATACTTTCACGTGCCTATCCACCCTCTTTCAAGAAAGTTTCTGAGGTTTATGCTAAGGGACAAAGTTCGACAATTCCGAGCCCTTTGTTTCGGTTTAAGCACGGCTCCGATGGTATTTACCATGCTCATGAAAAACGTAGCGAGATGGTTACATTCTGCAGGAATAAGAGTGTCCCTGTATCTCGACGATTGGCTGATCAGAGCATCGTCAGAAGAAAGGTGTCTGAAGGACCTTCACTTCACTTTGGCTTTGGCGAAGTCCCTGGGACTTCTGGTCAACCTCGAAAAGTCGCATCTGACCCCAACACAGTCCATCGTGTATCTGGGGATTCAGATGGATTCAGTGGCTTTTCGAGCGTTTCCGTCCCAGGAACGACAGCTGCAAGGCTTAGAGGAGAGTTTCGGCCTTCCTGGGGAAGGAAGCTTGCTTGGCGAGGGAATGGATGAGTCTGCTGGGAACCATTTCCTCGCTGGAAAAGTTTGTTTCCCTGGGAAGACTACACCTCAGACCTCTCCAGTTTTTCTTAGCAGACGAATGGAGAGTCAGAGAGGATCTGAATGCGACCCTTTTCATCACCAAATCGGTGAAGAACCATCTAAGATGGTGGTTAGATCCTCGGAAGTTTCGAGAGGGGTTGTCCCTAAAACTTCTGAGCCCAGACCTAGTGTTGTTTTCCGACGCCTCGGTGTCAGGATGGGGAGCAACACTGGGAGGGGAGGAAGTGTCAGGCACCTGGAGGGGGGAACAGGTGTCCTGGCACATCAATGTAAAGGAACTAGCGGCGGTTTTTCTGGCGCTACAGTTCTTCCAACAAAAGGTTGCAGAGAAAGTAGTCCAAGTCAACTCGGACAACAACCACCACAGCCCTGGCGTACCTAAAGAAGCAGGGAGGTACACACTCTCGTCCTCTGTTTTATTTAGCGAGGGAGATTCTGCTGTGGGGCAGATGCGAGACGGATAAGGATCCTGACGAGATTTATCGCAGGAGTCCAGAACGTCAGAGCAGACCTTCTCAGCCGACAAGATCAGATCCTGCCCGACGGAATGGACGTTGCACCAGGACGTCTGTCGAGAGCTCTGGAGACTGTGGGGGTGTCCGTTAGTCGACCTATTTGCGACGTCGAGAACAAAAGAGGTTGCCTCTTTATTGCTCCCCTGTGCTGGATCCGGGAGCAGTTGCGATAGACGCTCTGCTCTGGGACTGGACGAACCTAGACTTGTATGCCTTCCCGCCATTCAAGATCATGGGGGAAGTAGTAAGGAAGTTCGCGGCATCGGAGGGGACGTGGTTGACCCTGATCGCCCCGATGTGGCCCCCGCGAAAGAATGGTTCACGGAGGTAATGTCATTCATCCATATACTTTCGAGGACCTTGCCTTGGAGGAAAGATCTACTTCAGACAGCCCCACTTCGCAAGATATCCCGAAAACCTCTCCGCTCTGGGTCTGACTGCGTTCAGACTATCGAAAAGCTGGCCAGAGCGAGAGGTTTTTCTAAAGCAGCTGCAAAGGCGATCGCCAATGCTAGGAGAACGTCCTCGAGAGCTGTTTACCAGTTGAAGTGGGCTTCCTTCAGGGCATGGTGTAGAAAGGAGGGAATTTCCTCTTCCACTACCTCTGTGAGCCAGATAGCCGATTTCCTGCTATTTTTAAGAAATGTACAGAAGCTGGCTGTCCCCGACCATCAAGGGATATAGGAGTATGCTGTCGGCAGTCTTCCGACACAGAGGACTTGACCTGTCTGATAACAGGGATCTTCACGATCTCCTGAGATCATTGAGACATCCAAGATACCTCAGGCGAGGCCTCCTTCTTGGAACTTGGATTTAGTCCTTAGACTTTTAATGTCGAGTCCTTTCGAACCTCTACATGAAGCGTCTCTAGGAACTTGACTAAGAAGGCTCTTTTCCTAACTGCTCTGGCGACGGCGAAGTGAGTTAGCGAAATTCAGGCCATTTGTAAGAGAGTGGGCTTCAAAGGGGACAATGCTGTCTGCTCTTTGAGTCCCACTTTCTTAGCAAAGAATGACCCAACCCGTCGAACCCTTGGCCAAGGAGCTTTGAAATCAAGGGTATGACAAGCCTTGTGGGCCAAGAAACCTGAGAGAGTCCTGTGCCTGTCAGGGCTCCCTTAAAGTTTTATGTCCACAAGACTAAAGAAGTACGAGGTCCCTCAGATAATCTCTGTGTTCGGTTAAACGACCCGATATACCATTATCCAAGAACGCTTTGGCGTTCTTTCTGAGGGACGTCATTAAAGAGGCTCATTCGTCTTCCACACAGATCGAGTTTGAGCCTCTTGCGAGTGAAAAGCCTCACGAGGTCAGAGCTGTCGCAACCTCGCTTGCCTTCCAAAGGAACATGTCGATCAAGGACATCCTTGACGCCACCTTTTGGAGGAGCAATTCAGTATTCGCCTCACACTACTTGAGAGATGTGAGAACGATATACGAGGACTGTGTTCTCTTGGGCCATACGTTTCTGCAGACACAGTCTTGGGGGCTGAAGGTACTCTCTCCCATCCCTTAGTTAGGTTTAGGTTAGGTTTTAGTTGTTGTTGTGTTTTTTGGTTGTGGTGAGGCTTTGGTGAAGACCTCCCATCTCTTAGCTTAGTGTTTCAGGGGGTCTTGGATAGTTGGTCAGGTGGTGGTCAGTTGCTTCGTTGCCCTCATTTGTATGGCTCTATGCTCTTGTCACATTGAGGTCACGTCCCCGTTGACAGAGCATCCAGAGCGCACCAGCACTACAGGTCTCCACCTGGCTGGCAACTCTGATTAAGCACAAGCAGGCTGAAGTGACAGTAATCACAGAGTCTACTTTGCTAACAGGTGAGGAACCAAGGTGATATCATCTACTTAATTTAAGTTTCCTACAAATCCTATTCTGTCTCTTGTTCCCACCATCCGAAGGTGGGATTCAGCTATATATATATCTGCCAAGTAAGTTTCATGAACAAAATGTTATTGTTATAATACAATTAAGTTTGTTCATACTTACCTGGCAGATATATATAATTAAGTGCCCACCCACCTCCCCTCAGGAGACAGTGGCACTGATAAAATATGAATAGAAAATGGGAATGGTTCCTGATATCCGCCTCCCAGCGGCGGGAATGGGTACTACCACCTGGCCGCCCACTGCGTGTGCCGCGAGTTTTGAAATTCTGTCGGACTTCGGAGAATACAGCTATATATATATCTGCCAGGTAAGTATGAACAAACTTAATTGTATTATAACAATAACATTTTTATAATAAAATAAGATTTAATGTACATTTACTAAGTTACATGATCAAAGCCCTCCCTCCTCCCCTCTCATGGATAACAGGGTATAGACAACTGATTATTGTACTAAGTTGGTTCCTTTCTCCCCCAATAGTGGGCGGGGGGGTATCGCCTAGCCAATACAAATGGCGCTACCACAAATTTCAAAATTCTAGCTGCCAACTGTTAGAAACTATAGCTATGTAACTGCTTGGTAAGTATACATAAAATCTTATATCAATATAAAGATGTAATTTTCTGCAGTGCAGGTGCTCTCTAAATTAACACATTTAGGAAAGTTTAGGTAAGATAAATGCGAGAAACAAGATTCCATTAAAGTGACTTGAAAATTGTAGATGCTATCTTGAGTTTGCACTGTATATTTAATTGTGTTCATATCTATGTATTTAAATTGCTGAGTTAATTGCTTGCTTCTTCAACAGGGGGAACAGGTGTCATTGCTCGACAGTCATTAAAGATGATATTAGGCAGAGATTTCTCCTTTCCCCATATTCGTCTCATTTATCCTACTGCCCCAGTAAGACCATATACACTTGCTGGTGGTATTCATCGAAATGTTTGGTTTGATAGGTAAAGTATTACTCAGTATGTTAAAAATATCACTGTTTCCTATTTAAAGGTAGAATTTTTATTCAGAATTTTCCCAGAACAAATAGAGTATTTGAGATTAGCCAGGTTCTGAGAGAAATACTGTCAATTTCATGTCATTCATGTAGATATTCTCTCAAGAAAAATTCTTTCAGTACTCCCCAACTTACAACCAAATTATATTTCTGACAAATGCTTGGAAGTTGAAATTAATCAGTCAATAATTGCATGTTTTTGTACAAAGACAAACCATTGCCTTACTTAGCCGTGTGCTTGAACCCAGAAATCACAGTACAAATACTAGACTACTGGAAGTCATAACAGTGCGTGATATTTTTAACTGTGATATCAATGCTTAGAAAAATATTTTGTTCATGAAACTTACCTGTCAGATATATATATAGCTGTATTCTCTGAAGTCCGACAGAATTTCTAAAAACTTACGACACACGTAGTGGGAGTAGGGTGGTTAGTACCCATTCCCAGCGGCAGGTATCAGGAACCATTCCCATTTTCTATCAGATTTTCTTTGTCGCCGGTGTTGTAAACAACTGTTTTATACATTCAACTTACCTGTCAGATATATACATAGCTATTACTCCGTCGTCCCCGACAGAAATTCGAATTTCGCGGCACACGCGGCAGGTAGGTCAGTGATCTACCCCCCCGCCGCTGGGGTGGCGGGAAATAGGAACCATACCCGTTTTCTAATTCAATATTTTTTCTGTCGCTTGGAATGTAAACAACGTTTGCAGTTCCTCCTGATGGATTTTCGTGTTTCATCGCCATCGATCGTCTGGGCTAACTTTTACAGGGAAGTAATGGATCTTTGGTTCGGCATACGCTTTTGTTAAACTTTTTGATAATATTACTTTGAAAATTTTGAAGATTAGTGACGTGTAACTACCGAAGTTTTTCGGTAGAACACTCATGCACTTTCACGAAAGTGAATTACTTATACTTTCATGAAAGGGAATTACTTATATTTATTCATTAATACTAATAAGTGTTAGAATTTCATGAGAAATGTATATCTTTCTTTCCTAGTTGGGGAAGTCAGAAAAGTAACTATCCTTTAGAAGCTTTATTAGCTCTTGTGTTAACAAGCAATTATAGTAGTAACAGTACTAGTAGTTGTTGAATCCTCATCACCTTCATACTCCGCAGAATCTACAATATCATATTTGCAAATTGTAGACTTTGGATATAGTTCAAATGCGAACTCTTAGAACGTAAGAAGTGAATATAGTGTTCCCCATTACAATGGAGGGTGCGTCTGATCGGCTCTGTCTCGCTCTCAGGTCTAGACCTCTTCCAAGCTCACAAGCCCAGAGGAGAAGGAATGTCGAAAACCGTAAGGAGGTTTCAGAGAATCCCCACCGGTCAGACGTCCCCTCGGCAGGTTCTGTAGAGCGTCCAGACTGCCAGGGATAGCCATTGGAAAGGCATCCTAAAACAGTGTTTCTCCCTTTTTATGCCTACTGTTCCATGATGGATAGGAGAACTTCGCATGAATGAATTTGACGAAGATCATCGGTATAATTGCCTTCTGGTAGAATTATTCAAAATGAGAATGACTAATCGATCCACCTTTCGAATCAGGCGACGATTTAGCGCCTTCTAATATTAGAGATCATTCGATAACATTTGTAATAAAGTCATTGTTCGAATTTTTTTTCGCAACTAGACGAGAACGCTATCCCATGGGGGTATGAAATTGTTATTTCAACATAAGATTCCCCATCGGTGCATTTTTAGATATAGATCTATTCTGATTAGAACGATTTAGATTATTTGTCAATCGAATGAATTATATGGATCTCGTTGAGTGATAAAGACTTTTAAGCTTCTAGCTCTTACCATGCTTAGGACAAATCGCCTTAGGACTACGGTATGGCAAGGCATTCTCACATACCGAAATTTATGCTATAATAGTCAAGTGAAATCCTTACAAAATTTCCTAAATTAATACAGTTTACCTTAATGTAATTGTATTATAGAGTATTCTATTACGCTAGAGTATGAGTTATATGATGCTTTCGTGTCTTCGAGAAGTGATCGGAGAAGCATATCTTTATTGGTGAATTGAGAGTAGGATAGAAACATTTTTCTTCGTGTTAGAAGAGGTTTCCATGAATTACCAGTACCCTTCTAGGCCTTTCCTAGGAAGAAATTGTTTAAAAGGATTGTTTAGACGACACCTATTTAGTTTCTAGACTTGTCGAAGTCTCGTTCGCTTAATTATGCTTATATAAAACTTCCTGAAGCTCGATAATAATTTTATAAGATTCCTTTATTTAATGGAGTAACTGGCAACTCTGGAAAGGGAAGGCCAGTCGGCTTTCGAAGACTGCTTTCGCTTTGAATTGAGAGAGAGAAAGAGACCAGCGGCAGTACCATGTTGTTCTCAGTCGTGAGCGCTCGGTTACAGCTCTCTCTCCTGCGGAATGGGATAACTAACCGTATCTCTTCCCTACAATCGTGGTCTTAGCCTCGGATTGAGGGAATACTGAAGCTGTCATAAATAAATATTGTCTGCCTTTTGTTAGGAAGCTTTCAATAAGAAAGATATTACAACCTTCAATGCTGTTTACCGTAGATAACATGATTAAAGGATTCTAATGCAGCAGAACATTATATTATTTAATGCACTCATACTTATGAAAGCATGTCTTATTAGAGTACATACTTAGTGAGAAGAGAGATGTAATAGAGATTCACTTCAAGACTACGCTATGGTTAAGTCTTTCGAGAAACGACACAACCGTATTTAGAATCGGATATTGCGCAGAAGTTGTATGAGTCCAATGGGAAACATTCTTTTAGTGGGAAATGGTTTCCCTGAATGGATTACACTACGTATATAATAGTTTTTCATAATAAGAACGGAAATAACATATGAAAGGATGTCGGGTACCATAAAGAGCCAGTTGTTCTGGCACATAACATAAAGATAATTAGTAGGAGGCACCAGCCTGGCGCAAGTTGCGCCAGCCTAGTGCAATAAGCCAAGAGCACCAGCCAAAATATTTCTCGTTCAGGAAAAAAGGGGGGGGGGGATACGGAAGAATTAACTGAGGAAAGAATAATTCCCCTTCCGATATACTCGAATTAGAGGAAAATTGAGAAGAAAAATCCAACTATGGAAGTACGTAAAATTATAGGATTCTTACAGCACTCTTCTTATTTTGATATCGAGATTTTCCTGACCACGGTTGCAAGGTAATGGGCCCAGAAGCGTGACGCCTCCAGGAGCGAGGCGCCAGGCAAGAGCGAGGACGCTGCGAGGCGCGAGACGCCAGCCAGAAGCGTGACGCCTCCCAGGAGCGAGGCGCCAGGCAAGCGCAAGGACGCTGCGAGGCGCGAGACGCCAGCCAGAAGCGTGACGCCTCCCAGGAGCGAGGCGCCAGGCAAGCGCGAGGACGCTGCGAGGCGCGAGATGCCAGCCAGAAGCGTGACGCCTCCCAGGAGCGAGGTGCCAACCAGGCGCAAGACATCAGGATCTCCAATTTCTCAGTATTTGGAGATGGCCCCCCCCACTTTCCAAGAGTTTCCTCTTTGAGAACTGACACAAGATCAGTTTTTTTTCCTGACAGGGACACAAGTTGTCGTCACAGGCGGCCGTGGCCCTTGTCAGGATTAACTGAAATTGCGGAAGTCTCTAACAAGAACAGACTTCTCATGTCAGGTGATATAGTGGTCGCGTGAGCGACTTCTTTCCTGGCAAGAGAGTTGTTTTGGGAGAAACTTTCTTTGCCAGATCAACCCTCTACTGACAATTATTCTAGATATCGCACAGGCGAACGTAGTACGTGTCAGGATAAGTGGGTTCTTCTGCTTTATAGACCTTTACATGGTGAAGAGAACCGATATCTTTAGAAGTCTCTCGCTTTCCTCAACCTTATGAGACAAGTGATAGAAAAATATATCGGACTCATAAGTTAATCTGGGTGCAGGTTTTAGAAAGACCTTGGCAACCCTTTTTTATTGCACGTTTCGGCTATTCCCTTGAACCATGCAGCTTCCTCCTTTCTCCTCTTTCATTGTTATTAACAGGATGTTATATTATCCTACTCCTATGCAAAACATATAACAAGGGAGACCTTGTAATGTTTTGGTACTGGAAAAAAAGACTCGTAGGAGCTCTCAGTATTGGGTGAGAGGCTTTTTCAAGTAGTTTGAACCGTACATTACGGCCTGATGTCCTAGGATAGGAATCTTGAATGATTCTCCTCGATCCTGGATCTTTATTAGGAGAATAGGATAATAATAATTTGTTGTTTTGCTGAATAACGATGATAAGAATTTTCCATTCTCTCGTTGCCCAGGCACGAGGACGGGAAGAAAGAATATAAGAGAGAGGTAGCAATCTACGCCATCTTTATTTTATAGAAAGGGGAATAAAATTTAGTCTTTTTCCCCTAAAATATAAAACTCTTACAGAATGTAAGACAAAGGGCATCAAAGAAAGAGATGATAATACGTTATGCCTCATTTTAGACTTTAGAAAAGGTTGGATTCACAGGTCATGTTCTTCTCACAGCAAGTTTTGGAAGTCTTTTCCAAGACAGTCTGAATATTCTTTCAGCATCTATTTTAAATGGACCTTAACAACCTCTCCACTCTGAGTCTGTCTGCGTGCAGACTGACCAGAAGTGGACATGAATGAGAGGATGTTTCAAGGTAAATGACAGTAGCATGAATAAGATATATAATTACTGCAGATCGTGCTAGAGGGAATGAGGAAACTGGTCCTCTTCCGATACCTCTGTGAACCACATAGCGGTTTTTTCTTCCCTTTCAGAGGGAAGAATCACCTTTGTATATTTCTGCTATCAAAGAACGCAGTAAAAGGCTATACTCTGTCTCTATAAAGGGAATTGGAGATAGCAGAGCATTAAGATCTTCGGAATTATACAATACCTCTATACGACAAGACTAAGAGATCTTATAATTACAATGGGATCCTATTTGGGCCTCAGATTCCGTGTTCTGACAAGATGGAACTGCTCCTCATCAATGTTTCTCTTGGTACTAAACGACCAAAAGGACGAGTGAAATTTTGGGCTTGGAATCTGGAATCAAATTCTAGAAAGACTAGGCAATGGGTTCCTGCCAGCATGGTATGTTTGGCAAAAGAACTAAAAAACCTTTTATTCCCTGGATCAACGCTTTCAGATAAAGGATTCGTTGTCCAGCAATGTATTTACGTTCTCATCTACAAAAGAAGATAAGGTTTAAACGTTTGCTTACAGAGTCTTTGGAATACGATGAGGGCTTAAAAAACACTTCCAGAAGGTTCGAAGAGATATTTAAAGAGCTAGAAATCAGGAATCCTCCCAATTTCAGCTCAGAATCTCCTTAGACTTCCAGGCTCTTTCCCTGCCTTCGTGCAAGGATAGGGAAGATTTTGCAACAAGTGAACTCATCAACATGTAGGAAGAGTGCTCGTTAGCAACGGAAGTATCAAGTATGATCCTCCTCGGAGGAAGACTGGTCTCTCGGACTATTAGATTTCCTATCGTCTACTGGATGTAGCTGACTAAAATTACCTCCCCTTGTTACGGAGGCCATAAGCTCAAAGTGAAAGAATTTCTTCCACCCTTTTCCATTCTCCTGATAAACGATTGTGGATGTTCAGACTTTCGGACAATGTAGTGCCAATCAGGCGCCAAATGCCAAACAGGCGTAAAGACGCCAGAGCAAGACAGTCCAAATAAACACTGTCATTGTCTGATGAGGAGAAGGAGTAGGCCTCCAATCTGCGCAGATGCGCTAGAGGCGAATAAATCAGCAAATAAAGTGTCCGAGGTGGACATCGCCAGTTTTCATCGAGACTCTTAACAAGCTCGAATCTCCAGCAAGTGGGGAGAAGTCAGCCAGGCGCGAGGAGCCAGCCAGACGCGAGGCGCCAGGCAAGCGAAGCGCCAGCCAGGCGCGAGTGAGGCGCCAGCCAGGCGCGAGACGCCAGGCAGGCGCAAGCCAGGCTCTGGGCTTCATCCAGAAGAGATCTATTTCAAAGAAAGCCCTGGTCTTCTTTGGAACAGTGGAATCTCTAAAGCACTTCTTGAGTAACTTGATGATTCCTTCAAACAGCTAAGAATTAAAAGCGCTGAAGTGCGAGCTTTTAACAATTCTTGTTTTTCTTTCCATAACAATATGTCGTGAGAGACATATTAGCTGTAATAACCGGAGATGCAACTCTGTGTTGACTTCTCTTTGCACGAAGGAGATCAAGTGGACCTATGAGAGATCCTTCTCTCTTTGTTATACGTGTCCACGGATGCGTTGCTGGGATAGGGAGACGACACTGATCCTTAACTAGTGAATTAAAAATTTTTTTATTTTTTTTTTTAACATAAGTGTATTATTTTGTGGGGTTATTTGAAATGAGTTTGGGGATAGCTCTTTTCAAATTAAGCACAAACCCTCGTGGTAGGATCAGGTGATCGGGATCGGTGTTGTGCTCCTTAAATTATGCCAATAGGCATTGGTGTATTGTCATGTAAGTGGATAAGACCCCATTGACAAATGACCACTAGATTCTGTCAAGTAAGTGGATAAGACCCCATTGACAGATCTACAAGAACTCTTAGCCATAGGTCACATCCTCGCTGAGGCTCTTGAGACGAAGCAGACTACTAGCAATAGCTAGGAAGTCCACCCTTCGTCTAAACACATAGGAACCAAGGTTTTATTTATTTATTACCTACAATGTATGTTGTGTACCTGTCTATTCAGTAATAGCTGTCTTTTACCCTCCACCAATGGTGTGAATCAGCTATGTATATATCTGACAGGTAAGTTGAATGTATAAAAATGGATATTGTTATGATACAATAAAGTTTTAACATACTACCTTTACCTGGCAGATATATACAATTAAATGGCCCACCCAGCCTCCCCTCAGGAGACAGCTGGAAGAAAAAATATGAATTAGAAAACGGGTATGGTTCCTATTCCCGCCTCCCAGCGGCGGGGGGGTAGATCACCTGACCTACCTGCCGCGTGTGCCGCGAAATTCGAATTTCTGTCGGGGACGACGGAGTAATAGCTATGTATATATCTGCCAGGTAAGTATGTATAAAACTTTATTGTATCATAACAATATCATTTTACAGCACCTCCGCCTCAGGATTTTGGAAAACTGTTATTGCTTGAGTATCCTCTTGACTTTTTGGTTTTTTGACATTGGATCGATAGCTAGGCACACGTTGACTGTGGATTGTTTTGGATTTTGGCTTGGTTTTTTCCTTTAATAAGATGTCTGGGTCTAGTTCGGCTAGCGTCAGGGTGTGTATGAAGGATGAATGTAAGGTGAGGCTACCAAAGGCTTTGGTTGACCCTCACACAGTATGCAAGAGTTGTAGGGGACAAGTGTGTACGTATGATTTTCGCTGCACTGAATGCGAAAGTTTAACTGATTTGCAATGGAAGACGTATGAATCCTACATTAAGAAATTAGAGCGGGACAGGATCAGGAGGTCTTCCTCCAGGAGTAAGTCTGGTAGCAGACGGGGTATTAATGTATCCCCTTCTAACCCTCCTGTAGAGTTTGTAACTCCTAACCCCGTAGTGTTGCCTTCGGGCCCTCAAGTGGTGTCTCAGAGGGTAATGCCCTTTCTCTTATTCTGGATTCGTTAAAGACGCTAGAATCCAAAGTGCTTGCCTTAGAAAATAGGCAAAGTGTGAAGTGCAGTGATAGTGCCCCTAGTGAAGTGGAGGGGGCGTCAGATCGGCCCTATAGCGCCTCTAGGCTGGGACCTCTGCCGGACTCCCAGGACTCAGGGAGAAGGCATGCCGAAGGCTGAAGGAGGGTTACGGGGATCCCCCACCGATCTGACGTCCCTTCAGCAGTTCCTGTAGACGCTTCCCAGGCTGCTAAGGAGCATGCGCGTGCACGCCTCCTTAAGGATTGTTTTTTGTCTTCCGACGCGTCCTCCCCGCGCAAGGGGTGGGAATCTGAAGAGGACCTTCCAAGATCAAGACGCTTCACGTCATGCTCTGTCTGACTTGCGGTCTTCTCCGGAAAGCATAGCTTTTTCGCCTCAGAAGAAGACTAGGACGTCATCCGACCATGACGCCTTCGAGCGCCCCAGTCGCTCTAGATCCAGGGCTTTTCCTGTGAGAAGGAAGAAGGCGTCCCCTCGCCTCTCGCCTTCTCACAGGCGCAGCTCTTCTCCTCGTAAGGAGACTTCGCAGACAGAAATCATCCTCGCTATGCAACGTCAACTAGATGCTTTGCTTAAGCAGAAGGAGGCGGTTCCTCGACGTAGGAAGGACGACAGACTGCCGATCAAGAGGACCAGACAGTCTCCCTCGCCTTCTCCTCGTTCTTCCCCGTCTCCTGGTTTTTCGCCCTCTAGACTTCGTTCTTCTCCCCAGTGCTTGTCTAGAGGTGACGGTAGACGTCATCTGACTCATGCTCCCTTGGGGAGAGAGAGGTCACATCGCGCTCCCCTCTCTTCTCGGCGAGAGGACGATCGGCATTCCGATCTCGACGCTTTTGCTGATGACGAAGTTGTACCTGTTGTACGGACTTCAGTACATGCTGCTCCGCGTAGTAAGGAACGGGCGTCTTCTTTTTCTGCTCCTCTTCGACCTGCTCGTTTCGATGCCCAACGTGACGCTCGTCACAATGCAGGACCTGACGCTTTGCGGGACGCTTTGCGGGACGCTTCACTGGACGTTCGGAGGGACGCTTCGCTGGACACTCGGGTGGACGCTTCGCTGGACGCTCGTAGGGACGCTCGTAAGAACGCTTTGGACGCGAACGTGGAAGTTCGTAGACACTTGGACGCTTTTCCCGAGACTAATTTTGACGCTTCACGGCATCGTGCAACATCATGTTCTCCACAAGCTTTAGTTACTGATCCTGCTACTGTGAAGGATTCTGTTTCTGATGCGCTCCCCGCTTCTTCTCGACATCGTTCGGCTATGAGACTCAGGTCTAAAGGACTTTTGCCTCTTCCTTCAGCGGTATATTCTGGTAAGGAAGAAGGGGAGTTAAGCTGTTCTTCTGAGGACGTTGATGGAGAGCAACCTTCGACGTCTGCTTCATCGGACTACCAAGTCTTGGCTCGGCTTCTCCGTGATTCTTTCGGCGATACCTTCCTTCCTTTTGCTCCTCCTTCTCCTCCCTTGCAATTTTCATCGTCGAGAGCAAGCAAGACGCCTGGATTTATTAAAATGAAGACATCGCTATCGACCAAGAGAGCTTTCCGTAAGGTCAACACCTGGATGGAGTCAAGGAAAGCACAAGGGAAGACCACCTTCGCCCTGCCTCCGTCTAGACTTAGCGGCAAGGCAGGGATGTGGTACGAAACTGGTGAAGAATTGGGACTGAAGGTACCTACTTCGGCGCAAGGGGATTTTGCCAGCATTGTGGATGCTTCTAGGAGATCTCTCCTAGCTTCAGCTAAAGTTTCATGGACGACTTCAGAACTGGACCATCATTTGAAGGGCCTTTTCCGGTCCTTGGAAGTCTTCAACTTCTTAGACTGGTGTTTGGGCGTGCTCGACAACCAGTCTCGTAAACCAGATTCCATTAGCCTCGGGGAGCTGTCCAGTGTATTGTCATGCATGGACAAGGCCGTCAGAGATGGCTCGGAGGAGTTAGCCTCACATTTTTGCGCAGGCGTGTTGAAGAAGAGAGCGCTTTATTGCAACTTTGCAGTTAAATCTGTCTCTCCCTCACAGAGGACAGAGCTTTTGTTTGCGCCTTTTTTGAGCCCTCTCTTCCCCCAGGCTATGGTGAAGGATCTGGCGGTAAGCCTTCAAGAAAAAGCCACGCAAGATGTTTTGGCTAAGTCGTCGTGACGTCCTGCTGGCCCTTCCACGTCTTCAGGAAGCCAGTCTCTTAAAAGGCAGAAGCCCTTTCGTGGAGGAACATCAGCTAGATCTTCCCCCCGAGGAAGAGCCCCTGCTAAGTCTAGGGGTAAGAAATGAGAGATCCGTCCTTCAGTCGCCGGTAGGAGCCAGGCTGCAGTTGTTCGTAGAAGCCTGGAGAGAGAGAGAGGCGGACACCTGGTCTCTCAACATCATAGAGAAAGGGTACAAAATCCCTTTCGTAAAGCCGCCCCCGCTGAGTTCAACTCCCAGGGACTTGTCCCCGTCGTATCGTCAGGAGAAACGGAAGATACTTTTCGATCTGCTCGAGCAGATGCTCGAGAAGGGAGCAGTGGAACAGGTCTTAGACCTGTCATCGCCAGGATTTTACAACAGATTGTTCCTAGTTCCAAAACAGTCGGGAGGGTGGCGGCCGGTCTTGGATGTAAGTCGTCTGAACCTCTTTTTAGAGAAGCAGAGGTTCAAGATGGAGACACCTCAGTCAGTTCTGGGGCCTTAAGACCTGGAGATTGGATGGTATCACTCGACCTTCAGGACTCTTATTTTCAAGTCCCGATACATCCCCTTCGCTTCGTCCTGAAAGGGAAGGTATTTCAGTTCAGGGCTCTTTGTTTCGGACTGAGTACGGCCCCATTTGTGTTCACCATCTTGATGAAGAATGTGGCGAGGTGGCTCCATCTTTGCAACATCAGGATCTCGCTCTATCTGGACGACTGGCTCATACAAGCCTCTTTGCAGACCCAGTGCCTGAAGGACCTGCAAACGACTCTGTCCTTAGCTGCGTCCCTGGGACTTCTGGTAAACTTCGAAAAGTCACATCTGACCCCAACACAGTCCATCGTGTATCTGGGGATTCAGATGGATTCAGTGGCTTTTCGGGCTTTTCCGTCCCAGGAACGCCAGCAATAAGGCCTAGAGAAAGTGTCAGCCTTTCTAGGGAAGGATTCATGCTCGGTGAGGGAATGGATGAGTCTGCTGGGGACCATTTCCTCGCTGGAGAAGTTTGTTTCCCTGGGGAGGCTACACCTCCGACCTCTTCAGTTCTTCCTGTCGAACAGCTGGACAGACAAGGACAACCTCAACATGATTTTAACCATCTCAGAAGAGGTAAAGAGCCATCTAAGATGGTGGCTCGATCCATTGAAGCTGTCAGAGGGCATGTCCCTCAAGGTTCGGAACCCAGACCTAGTGTTGTTCTCCGACGCGTCATCCACGGGGTGGGGAGCAACACTAGGAGGGGAGGAAGTGTCAGGCACCTGGAGAGGGGAACAGGTAGCCTGGCATATCAACTTCAAAGAGCTGGCAGCGATTCAGTTGGCGCTCCGGTTCTTTCAAGACAAAGTCTCCCGTCGCGTAGTCCAAGTCAACTCGGACAACACCACAGCCCTGGCATACTTGAAGAAGCAAGGAGGAACGCACTCTCGCTCCCTGTTCGCTCTAGCGAAAGAGATTCTTCTTTGGGCGAAGGCGAGAGAAGTCACGATCCTAACAAGGTTCATCGCCGGGGTCGAGAAGGTCCGTGCGGATCTCCTCAGTCGACAAGGACAACTGCTGCCGACAGAGTGGACCCTCCATCAGGAGGTATGCCAGGAGCTGTGGGGTCTTTGGGGATGTCCTTTGGTGGACATTTTCGCAACCATCAAGAAACTGGGCGAGACTTCCTCTTTATTGTCCCGGTTCTCGATCCGGGAGCAGTAGCAGTAGACGCCCTTCTATGGGATTGGACGGGCCTGAACCTCTACGCATTTCCCCCGTTCAAGATTTTGGGGGAAGTGCTAAGAAAATTTGCAGCTTCGGAAGGGACGAGGTTGACGTTAATCGCCCCCTTTTGGCCCGCAGCGGACTGGTTCACAGAGGTGATGTCCTTCCTGGTAGATTTTCCGAGATCTCTTCCGTCGAGGAGAGATCTACTCAAACAGCCCCACTTCGAGAGGTACCACAAAAACCTCTCCGCTCTGAGTCTGACTGCGTTCAGACTATCCAGAAGCTGGCCAGAGCGAGAGGTTTTTCGAAACCTGTGGCTAAAGCTATCGCCACCGCGAGGAGGCCTTCATCAATCGCTGTGTACCAATCGAAGTGGTCAGCTTTTAGGAGCTGGTGTAAGAAGAAGGGAGTTTCCTCTACCACGACCTCTGTGAGCCAGATCGCCGACTTTCTCCTTTATCTCAGACGAGATTTGAAGTTAGCAGTGTCATCTATTAAGGGCTACAGAAGCGTTTTATCTGTAGTCTTTCGCCATAGAGGTCTAGACCTAGCGAATAAGAAAGATCTCCACGATCTATTGAGATCTTTTGAGACCACCAAGGTGCCCCTTCCTAAGTTGCCTTCTTGGAACTTAGACGTGGTCCTTAAGTTTTTAATGTCGAGTCGCTTTGAACCCCTTCACACTGCGTCTTTGCGAGACTTGATGAGGAAGACTGTATTCCTAACTGCTCTGGCGACTGCGAAGAGAGTTAGCGAAATACAAGCAATAAGTAAGCACGTCGCCTTCAAAGGGCATAATGCGGTCTGCTCTTTGGGGATGACGTTTCTGGCTAAGAATGAAAACCCCTCCGACCCTTGGCCTAGGTCTTTCGAGATCAAGGGGATGGCAGGGATCATTGGTCAAGAGCCAGAAAGAGTCCTGTGTCCTGTCAGGGCTCTAAGAGAATACCTTCGGAGAACAAGGAATTGTAGAGGTTCTGCGGAGAACTTATGGTGTTCAGTCAAGAGACCAGATATGCCCATGTCCAAGAATGGGCTGGCATTCTTCTTAAGGGACACCATAAAGGAGGCGCACTCATCTTGCAAGGACACAGTGACTTTGGACTGTTAAGAGTAAACACTCACGAGGTGAGGGCTATTTCAACCTCGATAGCCTTCCAGAAAAATATGGCCCTCAAAGACATTTTGAGTGCCACTTTTTGGAGGAGTAACTCGGTGTTCGCCTCACACTACCTACGGGAGGTGAGAACGACGTACGAAAACTGTTACTCTCTTGGGCCATACGTCGCCGCAGACACTATTTTGGGGGCAGGAGGTAGCACTCATCCTTTCCCATAGAAAAGGGTAGGTGAGTTTTTTAATCTTTGCAATGTTTATGGTTGTAGGGTCGGCCGCCGAATGCGGACTTCCCTTCTATTAGCCTTTTTTATGTGGGAGTATTTTGTTAGGCTAACTTAGGTGGTGGTTTTGCCTCGTTGCCCTCAGAAGTATGGTCATGGTCTAGTCACATTGTGGTCACGTCCCCGTTGACAGATCATCTAGAGCACACCAACTACACAGGTTGGTGTGCTCTTGTTGGTAACTCTAGTGAAGCAGAAGCAGGCTTGGGTGACAGTAATCACGAAGTCAGCTATGTTAACAGGTAAGGAACCAAGATGTCAATCATCTACATGTATATGTTTCCTAAAATCCTTTTCTGTCTCTCCCACTGCCAAAGGTGGGATTCAGCTATATATATATATCTGACAGGTAAGTTTCATGAACAAAATGATATTGTTAACCCTCTTACGCCGACTGGACGTATTTTACGTCGACATTTTTTGTCTCCCGTGTGCCGACTGGACGTATTTTACGTCGACTTACAAAAGTTTTTTTTTAAATTCGGGGAAAAATACTTATAGGCCTACCAGCCTAAAACTTTTGAATCACGCGCCTTGTGGGATGCTGGGAGTTCACGGATCAAGGTGTTGTTTTGTTTACAATCGTTACGCAGGCGCGCAAGCGCAAATTTCTTTCTTGCCGCATTAAAAAGTATCTGTGACACATCTCGGAAATTATTTTGTCACTTTGACATAATTTTTGTACCATTGTAAATTAGCCGTTACATGAAGTATTATATATGAAAATGTGCGCATTTTTATGTAGAATACAACAATAAAATACTCATGATTGTAGCTTTTATCAGTTTTGAGATATTTTCATTTAAATAACGATAATTGCCAAAATTTCAACCTCCTGGTCAACTTTGACTCTACCGAAATGGTCGAAAAACGCAATTGTAAGCTAAAACTCTTATATTTTAGTAATACTCAATCATTTACCTTAATTTTGCAACTAATTGGAAGTCTCTAGCACAATATTTCGATTTATGGTGAATTTATGAAAAAACTTTTTCTTTCGTCCACGCGGGAACTCTTCCGATAAAAATCATACATGCGATTGTGGTAATGTTTGCACCATTTTAAAATTAGCCGTTATATAAAGTTTTATATATGGAAATGTGTGCAATTTCATGCACAATACAACTAAAAACAACCCATGGTTGTAGCTTTTATCAGTTTTGAGATATTTTCATATAAATAACGATAATTGCCAAAATTTTAACCTTCGGTCAACTTTGACTCTACCGAAATGGTCGAAAAACGCAATTGTAAGCTAAAACGCTTATATTCTAGTAATATTCAAGCATTTACCTTCATTTTGCAACAAATTGGAAGTCTCTAGCACAATATTTCGATTTATGGTGAATTTATGAAAAAAATAACATTTTCTTTATGTCAGCGCGGTAACTCTTCCGAAAAAATCATACGTGCGATTGTGGTAATGTTTGCACCATTTTAAATTAGCCGTTACATAAAGTTTTATATATTAAAATGTGCGCAATTTCATGTAGAATACAACTTTAAATAATTGAAGGTTTTAGCTTTTCTCATTTTCGAAATATTTGCATATAAATCACGATAAATAGAAAAACAAAAACCACATTCGGTCAACTTTGACTCTACCGAAATGGTGGTCGAAAATCGCCAATTGTAAGCTAAAACTCTTACAGTCTAGTAATATTCAGTCATTTATCTTCATCTTGAAACAAATTCGAAGTCTCTAGAAAAATATTTAGATTTATGGTGAAATTTAAAAAGAAAATCTTTCCCTTTCCTCCCGCGCGCGGATTCTCCGCCACAAATCTCCGAAATGAGTACGTCCCATTCTCGGAATATTTGCTCCATTTCATATTAGGCATTTCATAGAGTTTTATATATGAAAATGTGTGCAATTTCATGTAGAATAAAACGAAAAATATTTGAAGGTTGTAGCTTTTCTTATTTCCAAAATAATTGCATATGAAAAATATATATATAAAAAAATTCGACATTCGGTCAACTTTAACTCATCAGAATATGGTCAAAACTGCAATTGTAAGCTAATACTATTACAGTATAGTAATATTCAATCATTTGTCTTCATTTGAAAGAAATTGGAAGTCTCTAGGACAAAAAAAAAATAATATTTAGATTTATGGTGAATTTTTGAAAAAAATATTTTTTTATGTCCGCGCATTACGAATTCATGCATTATTTTGTGATAATATTTTCTCTGTGTTGCTTTTATCGTTTTACAATGTGTTATATACCAAAATGATCGCAATTTAGTGTAAATTACAACAACGAAGCACGAAACAAAGAAACGTGCACGAACGCCGACCCCCTTGAAAAACAGGAAATCATGAACATAATAAACGTAGATCAAACAAGATCGACAAAGTAACTGCCACCCAAGACAAAATAAAATAAAATAAATGAAAATAAAAATATATACTGAAAATATATACTGAAATACCATAAGTTACGAGTATATAAAATATAAATATATAGGTACTGATTTACTGAAGAAGCCCGCTCGAAATTGGTACAAAACAAGGGAACGACGTAATGGCGGCTCGCTACCGCTCGTTACGGGAGGAGACGCCTAACAAAATCCTAAATAAAGGCAAAACGAAAGGCAAAATCACTCCCTAAATACAGAAAAAGGGCGAACCAGTACTTAACTTGGGTGAAGAGGCAGATTGACGATCCATAACAAAAAAGAATAACGAAACCAATAAAAAGAACAGATAGCTATAAAAAAGCGTGCAACGCTGGAAGGCTATCGATAAGAATGACGCCGCAGTCCCCTCAACAGGGTAGTGGGTGTGACCTATAGGTCGGCTCCCCGTTTTCAGGGTCTTTTGATGAGGAAAAGGCTAATTGGAGGGGTTACTGTGGTAGTGTTTAAACACTCGCCCCAGTTCTATACCGAACCATTTTATTTTAGGTGAGCGAGTCAGAGACTTCTGACATGTCCAATTTAGCAGTTCTCTGGTATCATAGCAATATTTTACTAGAAATAGTGCTAAAGAGGACACATTTCACGGAGCGACACGGCTGAGCCCAGAAAAAGTAACTTGTTACCTTTAACCATTTTGCGTACAGCGCGATTTGAATACAATTATATATGAAATTTCGTTTTTGGCTATCATATATTGCATTATTTATATATGATAATGATAATTTTTTTTTCATTTCTGATGGTTGCATACTAAACTTCAGCCAATGACAAAACAAGGAGCCAAAAATGAACTCTGTTATCTTGAAAACTAAGCGCGCTGTGATTTTTTGAAAAAAAATATTTTTTCCAAGCTTCCGCGCTCACTCTGAAACACCTCTGGCACACGGGAGACAATTTTTTTTTTTCTTTTTTTACCGCTTCGGCGTAAGAGGGTTAAGATACAATAAAGTTTGTTCATACTTACCTGGCAGATATATATATTTAAAGTACCCACCCACCTCCCCTCAGGAGACAGTGGAGATAGAAAATCTGATAGAACATGGGAATGATTCCTGATACCCGCCTCCCAGCGGCGGGAATGGGTACTAACCACCCTACTCCCACTACGTGTGTCGTAAGTTTTTAGAAATTCTGTCGGACTTCAGAGAATACAGCTATATATATATCTGCCAGGTAAGTATGAACAAACTTTATTGTATCTTAACAATATCATATTTGTTTTGTCACTAAAAACCCTTTACCATATGACTGGCTTTAGGTGTATCAGCTCCCTTTCCAGAAATGCTCTTAAAAGGAAGAATCCAATTCTCCATGTGCTTATATGGGCTCTGAAGTCCATTTGTGTGTCAGTGTGTACTGACCTGTTGACTTTCTTCTCCAGAACTTGACCAGAGTCAGAGCAAACTTGGGTTTGGGTGATACTCTATGAGCTCAAAGAAGTTTCTTGCGCTCAGCTGAGATTATTAGTGATGGCAAGGGAAGATCTAGAAGAAATATCAGGCTTTCTCAGGGTTTGCAGCTTACTGTTCATCATCCCAAGGCCTCAGGAGGCCTGTCAACAGTTACGCTTCTTAAAGTTGCTACTTTCGCTAATTTTTTGGGATGGCAATGGTTCCATCAAGCAGTGCCTTCATTCAGAAGTGTAAACTATTTGGCATCCCAGGTCTTGAAAGGTGGGTACCCTTCAGGTCCAAGTTTACAATTCTTCAAGGATATCCATCTGGTATGTTTAGCAAGGAAGGATTCTCCAATTTAACGACTTTTTGCCAAGCCAAAGTCCCATAGGTCACCCTTATTACCCATTTTCTCCCTGTCATGTTAGGGCGAGACGATTTATTCTTTTGAAATTTATGCTTACGCTTTTGGAGGTTTGTCCTTTGTTTTTCATCTGGTATTAACTCTTCTCCTTTGTCCTTTCGCCAGCTTATTGGACAAAGAGAAGGTTGGGGGGCCGGTGTGGTGTTGGTGTTTAAGGGATCTCCTCTCATTTTGGAGGGTGATGCCCTTTGATGTGACAGGAGTATCCTTTTTTAATCATATATTCTTTCTTTTACAGACTAAAAGTGTTTATAATTGATTACAGCAGTGGATGGTTGGATATCCCTTTTTGTTGGCTATCCTAACTCGGACTTGTACCTGTAACTCATTAGCATGCTGTGACATTGGTCCTCTAGTGTGTGTACTGTTCCCCTGCTGA
This sequence comes from Macrobrachium nipponense, assembly GCF_015104395.2. Taxonomy (NCBI): domain Eukaryota; kingdom Metazoa; phylum Arthropoda; class Malacostraca; order Decapoda; family Palaemonidae; genus Macrobrachium; species Macrobrachium nipponense. The sequence continues at coordinate 30,194,855 of NC_087211.1, forward strand.
AAATTATATTCATTTGCTACTGTTATCCTGGAGTTTCGTAGAAGTCAGGCAGAAGTTGGAGAAGTCGAGGAAGGAAGAGGGCTCGTCAAGTGTCATCATCTTTTCTTTTTGTCAATCATCTTATTGTTTCTTCAACCTATCATGTGACTTCTAAGGCTCCTTGCTAGAGGAAAAAAAGAAGGTAGTCTCCCCTCCCCCCCCCACCCCCCCCCCCCTCGCCCCCAGCAAGAAGTCTCATCACAGGACGTCTAAGGGTTTGCCTGAGGAGGCAGTTGGGTCTTCCGTTGGATCACCTGTTCCTACGGGAACAGGAACCGTCACACTGTCCCCAGGGTCTAGCGTGTTTGGAGCTGTAGAAGCACAAACTTGGGTTTACACTTCTACTGCTAGTCCTAGAGGTTCTGCCCAGTGAGTTGCTCAGGTGACTCATTCTGTCATGAAAAAATGTGTGCACCATTTTCTCTCGACTTAAATCCGCAGAATGAGAAGGAAGCTGGCGGCAGGGGCGATGGTCCTTCCTCTCATGCATGATGTATTTATTTATGCTTTTGAATCTGCTTGTGACAGAGTCGTGGGAACTTCTTTCATATTTTATTTTATCGTAATTTGTATTGAAACTGTTACGTTAACTAATGACTGAGTGGTACTTGAATTTGAAAGTGCCTAAATGCCTATCGTAGATAGCGTCACCAGTGAAATGGCTCATCCTTCCTTCTCTTTTGAAGACGTAATGCTTTGCATAAAATAGGGAGATGGGTGTGACTGATGAATTATTTCTATGATTAATTTTTTTGTGTTTAGAGAAGATTTGAAGATAAAAAACATCGGGAGCCCCACTGGTCAGCTAAGAGCTGGCCCAGCAAACATTAAAAAGTTTCCAGAGTGTCAGCAAAAAGTAAGACTGTACAACATGCAACTGCTCTACAACTGATTGATGGTTGGATTGCGTCATTACAATGATTTTTTAAAAATTATTTTCTTTCTCCTATGCCATTTTTTAACTATTATAGTATTGCTATAAAAATAGACATGAAAATAAAATACTGACTGAATATTTTTTAGTATTTAGTTATGATCTCCAGTTTTTGCTTATTTTCACATCCTCTCATCTGTTCATCCTTATAAACGGAATGATGCATGAAATGAGGAAAATTTTGGTAAAAAGGGAAAGGGATGCATTGTTATTGTTTGGTTATTATCATCTGAAAGATATTCTGAGGCCCATATAATATATGTATTAGTGGAGTGGCCTTGAAAGGAAAGCGAGAAAAAGGAATTGCATATATGTACTACTAAAGACCACTGTCAGAAGGTAATTTCTCTGTACGTATATTTAATTAGGCGGCGCAGATTAATTTAATGTACTTCCATTGTAGCACATTTTTCAGTGACTTATAAGTTTACAAAATGGCACAAATTTTAAATTTATCATGAAGTTGTTGAATGTTATAACATTGAAAGTGTTCGTGCTTAACTTCCATTTGCACATAATATTCTAATGTGTACTGGTTCTATGCATTTGAATGTATGGTTTTATATATACATATGGGCAATGTATTTCAGGCTTGGAATGTCATTAGAGACACCAGATGATCCCTCTACTTTGGAACCAATAGCAGAAGAAATTAGCCAGTTGATTGAGAAGGAGATCAGCTTAGGAATATCAGCTAAGAGAGTTATAATAGGTATGTTTTTGTACAATTTATGCACAACTGGTTTTTTGTTTGGGACAGTGTTACGGACTCTTAGATATCTCAGAGACAATGTTACGGTGTCGAAATATCCTAAAAAGGGTCGACACAATGTTACGGCCTCTGAGGGAGGTCCGCTTCAGGTTCGATATGAAATAATAAAAAAACAAAATATATCAACACAAACAGTTGAAACTGGGGATACGAATATAGAAAGAAACACTAACACAACAAAGGTTTATTTACAAGCTTACTAACAAAGGTAAATGCAGAATGGTATCTCCTATTTACATAAACAGATAGAATCTTACACTGCGTGAACTGGGGGAAACAGTGAGGTAATAAGAATACTTGCTAAACAGTTTGGCACTTCGAAGAGGTGGCTTCAGGAAAGTAGATCGGCGATTGAGGACGTCCTCTTGACTCGAATTGCAGGAACTATTCTATTTGTAAGACAGGAACTCTCCCCTTTTCTTCTCCGAAGTCTGCTCAACGTAGAGACAACTCGGCTGTCCACACCGGAAGATGACTAGACCAGTATCCAACCAACTCTCGAACAACTTCTTTTGATTGATACTTCGTCGGTTCCTTTTTCTCGTATCTCACGGAAGATCTCTGCTGCTGCTGATCAAACATCACTGATAAATCTGTTCTGTGGTCTCGGTGACTAATACTGGAATCTCTCTTTTAACAAATCTGCGTCTTCTCTTTTCCTCACGATCACTGCTCTCCAAAGTTCGTTCGTCGTATTTATACGGCACTCTGGGGGCGGAGCCTACGGCGAACGTCACCGACTCCAGGGATTTCTAGAACTTCTTAGATGAATCTAGACGAGGTATTGCATCAGAAATCGCGGCATTTCTCACGTAACGACGAGATCCACAACACTCCTGCCGATTCTGGAACAACCACGAACATAGGTGCCTCCAACAGTGGCGCGAAAACCTCCTTGCTGCCGAACTTCTCGAAAATGCGTTCTCCTTTTCTTTATCTTTCTTTGCTAGGAAGCAATTACCATCACAGACAGCTGAATGATATCAAGGTAGGAGTGGTAAATGTTTATGGTATCAGGAGAACTCTTGGGGTTAAATGAAGGACCTTAAATGTGTTTGAAAAATGAAAAGTTAAGATTGAGTATAGTAGGAGAAAAGTTGTAATAATAGACCTACCCCCGATACCTCCTGCATTTCGCATTGTCACTCGATTCTCCCGTATTTAGATAAAATCGCCCGCACTTTATTAGTTTAAGTTTGTAATTATTACTAATGCTTATTTTTCAGTAAATATAATTATTTCCTCAGTAAGGTTGCCAAGCTAATTCTGACCTTACCTCACAGTAACGCTGATGAAGAAAGGGTGTTCAGTGTTGTTAATAAGAACTTCACATCTCAGAGAGCCAGTCCTAATATTGAAGGGACACTAGAATCACTTATTGCCTGTAAAACAAATGAGTTTGCCCATAAGGTCTCCTATGAGTATAAACCAAAAGTGAATTACTTGTGCATATACCTGAGCACACATATAATGTTCAAAAATGTTATCACTCTATCATATTCTGCCCATAAAATACATGCAATAATATGTACAGCAGGCTATAAACACAGTCATTTTCTCATATGGATATAACTAAGTATTTTTCTTTAAATTTGGTGTACAGTGGATCCCCCGTATTCGCGTTCTCCAGATTCGCGGACTCACACATTCGCGGATTTCTCTTGGGAACGTTTCCCTACATTATTCGCGGAAAATTCGCGCATTCGCAGTATTTTTCTATGATAAATATCCACAAATTCATGTTTTTTTTATGAATTTCATCATAAAATGCACTATTTGTGATAAAACTATTAAAAAAACCATGTATGAAAATTTTTAGTGGGTTTTTCTTGAGTTTTAACTAACAAAATAGGCTGTTTTTAGCATTTTTATAGGGGTTCCAAACATTCGCGGGTTCTAACTATTCACGGGGGGTCTGGTACGCATCCCCCGCGAATACGGGGGGACCACTGTATTTATTCATGAACTTATGCATCTCTGTTCTTAGTAGATAGATAAAATGCAATATACGTATTGAGAATTATTGGATGAATTTTAAAATACAATGAAATTTTGCCTTGGATTTATGAATCTTCCACATTTTTTTTAAATATCTAATACAGTGGTACCTCGACATACGAAAGGCTCAACTTACGAAAAACTCGAGATAGAAAGCAAATATGAAAAATTTTATGGCTCTTCATACGTAAATTGCTCAAGTTACGAAATGTTGTTGCTGTAAAGTCCTGAGATTCGCCCTGACCACTGAGAACAATTTTAAAACTCCCGCGCCGCCAACTGAGTAAACTCACCACCATCCTTTCGCTCTCCCATTGGTTCCTGATGCTAGTCACCCCATAAGATCCTGCTCTCCTATTGGTCAGCATCTCCCCCTTGTGCTTTAAGTATTCTATTGGTAAAAGGATGCTGTAAATTGGAAAACTTATTCATGCAATACATTTAATAAAAAAAGAATTAGGTAAAGATAGAATAAAGAATAGAAATGAATGGTAATTATACTGTTTGGTAGTTTCAGTAGTTGAAGAGAGATAATGAAAATTTGATGCTTACTGTGTACTAGGAAAAGTGATTGCTTGGCTATCGTTCGATACTCGTAAGTGCTGGATGTAAACAGAAGTTTGGAAGCTTATTTTGTTTGTTTGTTTATTATAGTTAATGGTTACTTAAGGGATTTTGACAGAGGAAAAAAGGGATTTTGACGTAAGGAAAAATCTATTTCTGGGCGATTGGCTCGTGTCGCCAGCGAAATATCCTTTAATCTATTATTTCTAGGGTAAATGTACTAACACATACCAGAGAATAAATAAATAAAGAAAAAGGTCAGTACAACTGACTCGCTCACCCTCCAAGAGGGTGTCGGTATGAACACTATGGCGAGTGAGACCACTACCACGAGCCGCTTGCCAATAGAAATCTCCCACTACAAAATCCCCACAAGAGGGGAGCCGACCACAGAGTGGGCAGCAACTACTACTACTCCATCCCATGCTGCCGACTGCTGCGCCTCTGGTGGCCATCCTGAAGTTAGCAGACAATCTTGAGCGATGGGATGGGTAGGGTAGGGCGGGATTTCGCTGGCGACACGAGCCAATCGCCCAGAAATAGATTTTTCCTTACGTCAAAATCCTTTTCTGGCTCAGCTCGTGTCGCTGCGCGAAATCGTACCAGAGAAATAGCACAAGATTGTAAAGAAAATTCAACTAAAGAAAAAGGGGTCTCAAATAAAAGATAACATAAAAAGAAGGAATATAATAACTAATAAATATACATATACACAATGATACAAAATTAGAAAATATTACTTAAATTAAACTTAATGCTAATAATATTTCTTAAAATTAACTTAATTACATAATATACAGGGCTTACATGGAATATATGTAAAAGCAGTATCTGTGTATAGATATGTACAAAAAAACTCAAAAGCAATTATAACAATAACTTGAACAGAACAAAACTTCAATAATAAAATAATATGAAGGGAATGTATATGACTTAATATACAAAAACCCGTAACCATTGTAAATAAGATGTATCCCCTAGCATAAAAATAAGGGGATCACATCAAAGAGATCAATACATACAATCGATTGTGAGTGCCCCTAGCAAAAAAATAAGGGACACCCACCATATCACCATAAGAGCAGCTAAGACCCAAGGTAAACGTAGATGAACATGACAGGCATAGACGAACTGTTGGGTGAGACAGGTAGAAAGGAGGACTGGATCTACTAGATTAAGCTTAGCAGAGTCGGGGGAAAACTATGTTACCCGCCGCAACTGCTGAAAATTTCAGAGCTTCCAAGGACTTTAAGTAATGAAGCTTAAATACTGTCGGCGATTTCCATCCAGTATATTTTTGTTTTTTCAACTCATCGAAATTCCATATGTTGGAAATAGTTAATTGAGGTGGCTACTGCCCTGACATCATGTGCTTTTGGGAAAGAGTCAGGATTGGCTTGCTTAATAAAGTACAGGATCTGCTGCCTGATGCCTTTAATAGATAAAGTACCACCTTTTTCTCTCTTAAAGAAAGGAGGACCCGATGAGGATGAGGAGGTCCTGGACAGAAAGGCTCGTAAGGTCGATACTGGGCAAAGAGATATATCTTGTGGAAGGGGTACAACCTTCCATGGTTCCCACCTCATCAAAGGATCTTCATTCTTTGCTATAAAAAACTACGTTCCGGAGAAGTAGCACTTCCCCTGTGGGAAGAAATTGAATATGATCCGGATCTCTGGATAATGCCGACAGTTCTGAAATTCTAGCTCCTGAGGCCAAGCTTAATAAAAATAGAGTTTTTCTTAAGAGCATTATAAATGAACCTGTGTCATTATCAGTTTCTGAAGCCAGCTTTAGAACATCATTTAAGAACCATGATACTGACGTAGGCCTTACAGAAGGTCTAAGTCTAGCACAAGCCTTGGGAATAGACGAGAAGTAGGAGTCTGTCAAGTCTATGTTGAAACCAAATTGAAAAATCTTTTTCAAGGCTGACTTGTTTGTCGTAATGGTGCTAGCTGCTAAGCCTTTTTCAAATAAAGATCTGAAAAAGGATATAGCTGAATTGATTGTCATGATTCTAATATCTGATTCTCTCAGGAAGGTTGCTAACTTTTTGACAGCAGCATCATACTGTCTCAAGTTGAATCCCTTTTATCAGATTCCAAGAAGAGGAATATTTTGAGGGTCAATATTCGCATCTCTTTTCGCTGCAAACTTCATGAAATCCATAAAGTTAGAGGGTTTTGAGAATTCCTGAGGAAGCGAACACAGTCTTCGTTTGCACTGACTGGGAGAGCCTGGGACTGGGAATTCGAAGAGGGCGAAGACCCAGTTCCAGAATTAGAGGGTACCAATTGCTCTTCGGCCAGTCTGGGGCTACTAGAGCCACTTGACCCTTGAATGTCCTGAGTTTGTTCAGTACCTTCATGAGAAGATTCACTGGAGGGAAGACATAAATCTTCTCCCCACAGTTGTTCCAGTCTAGGGCCAGGGCGTCCGTGGCATAGGCCAGAGGGTCCAGGTTGGGGGCCACATAACATGGGAGTTTGTGGTTCGCTTGGGATGCGAAGAGATCCACTTGTAGGCCTGGAACTCTCTGAAGAATCCATTGGAACGAACTGCTGTCCAGTGACCATTCCGACTCTAGAGGTACTGATCGGGATAGAGCATCTGCTATGACGTTTTCACTCCAGCTATATGGGTGGAGGAGAGGTGCCAACTGAACTTGTCCGCCAGGAGAAGTGGCTACCATGACATGATTTAGATGACGTGCTTGGAGCCTCCCCTGTTTATACAATGGACTACCACTGCGCTGTCTAAGACTAGCTTTATGTGGGAGGGAGTACTTCGGCGGACGTAACCTTTTTAGAGTCAAGAACACTGCCATTGCTTCCAGTACGTTTATGTGGAACTGACGGAACTGAGGTGACCAAGTTCCCTGAACTTTCTTGAACTGAGAATATCCTCCCCAACCGCTTAACGAAGCGTCGGGTGTGGTGGATGTAATCCCCGAGGAGGAAAACTGGAGGGGCATGATATCGATAAGTCTTGACTTGCCCACGGGCGTAGTCGATTCCGTAGAATCTGAGGGACTGAGGATAATTTGTCCCTGGACCTGACATTTGCTCGTGAGCGCCAGATTCTGGTTAGGTCTTTCAGTTTGGCTTTCATCAAGATGTTTGTCACTGATGCAAACTGGAGTGAACCCAGGATCCTTTCCTGGGTTCATCTTGACGCAAGTTTGTGACTCAGAAATTGCTTTACTGACTTCGCTATTTCTTTCCTCTTGGCTGATGGAATCGACAGAGTATGGGAGGATAGATTCCATTGAATGCCCAGCCACTGAAAGTTTGACTCTGGAGTGAGTCTTGACTTGGTCCTGTTTATCTTGAAGCCTAGATATTCCAGGAACTGAATCACTTTCCAGTGTTGCTTTGTGGCATTCCTCGACTGTTGGAGCCCAGATTAACCAATCGTCGAGATACGTACTACCTATAACCCCTTGCGATCTTAGTTGTTGAACTACACTTCCGCCAACTTCGTGAACACCCGGGTGCTACGTTGAGCCCGAAAGGAACTACCTTGAAGGAGAATGCCTGATCTCCTATCTTGAAACCCAGATACGGACGGGAAGTGCCTTGCAATAGGGATATGATAGTAAGCGTCTGTAAGATCGATAGAGGTCGGTGACGGCCCCACGGGGAAGTAAGGTCCGTACCTGCGAGATCGTGAGCATCTTGAACTTGTCGCAGCGAATGGCTAAGTTTAAGCGGGACAAGTCTAAGATTACCCTTCTTTTTGTGAGCCTTTTCTTTGGAACGCTGAACAAGCGCCCTTGAAACCTTTAATCTGTTGAATCTCGCTATAGCTCCTTTCTGAAGGAGGTCCTCCGCATACTCCGTCAATTCTTTGGATGGAAGTTGGCGGAAAGGTCTGGATGGGGGGCGGGTTCGCCTACCCAACTCCAACCCAGGCCTTTTGACACAATGCTTTGCGACCACTTGCTGAAATTCCACCGGTGGCGGAAGTGAAACAGCCTCCCTCCTACCTGAAAGTCCTCATTGGTGTTGGTAGCCTCCGCGGCCTCCCCTGAAATGCTTTCCTCTATTAAAGGACCTCCCGATCCTCTCTGACGAAAGGATCGCTACCTCTGCCTCCCTTACCCGAGCGGTCATATTCTGGGAAGCCTGGCCCTCGAAGACTTGATTGAAGGCTGGGGAGAGAGCGTAAGAGGTGGAGGGTTGAGGCTGGGGGAAATGACATAGATAGGCTGCGATTGAGCCTTGGAGGTAGAAGGTTGGGCTGCTTGCACCAACGGGACAGCTGGAACGGCTGGGTAAAGTGTGGCTGTTTCTTTTGGTAAGGGCTGGAAACGTCTGGGTTTCTTCTGAGCCTTACCCTCTGACAAACTTGATCTTGGCGTCTCTTGGCCGTAAGACCCCAACGATCTTTAAGGCTTTGGTTAAGCCTTGTAGCCTCTTGCTGGACCCTCCTTCAGCCATAGCCCATCTGGGAAGAGGTCTTGCTCCCCAGATGTCGATGCAACAGCAACTTATTCGGTTCATGCCGAATCGTTGCTTCTTGGAGGACATGTTTCCTACAGTTTGTTCTAGCCGTGGCGAACTCGAACATATCAGACTGCACCGTTTGAGTCAGTGACTTGGTGATCAGCTTAAAAAGTGGCTCAGAACCATAGGAAATGGTAGCCACCTCGGTCAATGGCCATGGTATTGATAGACCTGGCCAACCTAGACTTGGGCATCAAATTCTGCTGAATGAGGCTATCTGGAAGTCTAGGCAGCTTCTCACCAAACTGCTCCATAGCACAGTCTGGTTTGAGTTTGCCCGCAGAAAAAAGTGTTGTTGGGCAGATCTTCCCACAACTCACGGCTGAGGGAAGTAAAGGAGACGTAGGGTCCGCTTCTTTCAGCTGAGGCAACGAATCCCCCTTCTGGGCTGCTGGAATGGTACCGTAGCAATCTTTGTCAAGAAAGGGAGGGGCGGGGTACTCTCTTCCATTGTAAAGATTGTGAAAGGACCCTTAAACGGCTGTATTTTCGTGTTCGAACAGTCCATGTCCTCTAAACACCTGAGCCATTTCTCTTTGAGCCTGGTCTCGTGAATAGAGGACTGTTTCTTTAGGTACCTTATCGTCTCGAGTCATGGCAGAGGCGGTGAGCCTGGCGTAGCCGATGAACGGAGGCTGAAGGTCTTCCGGGTAGAACTCGAAGTCTTCAATCCTCCGAGTTCCACATTCCGGGATAGAAAAATAAGCCCGTCCTGGCAAGGGGGCGTATGACGCTACTCTCCAAGGATTGTTCATACTGAACGGAGGTAGAGAGTCCATACGGAGGCAATTGCGCTCCCCCTGTGCTGAAGGGTTGGGGGAGAAGCTAGCTGAACGCAATCAGTCGGGGCCGCCTCTGCTGGGTCGACGTAGCCCGTTGACTGCCTCCGGGGAAGATCAGGACCGCCAACCTCTTCTCGAGAATGTAGGGCATACCCTTGGCGGCGTTCTTCCCAAAACCGCCGACCCAGGCCCGCAGGGTTGCCAGTGCGGTGTCCTTCACAGCCGGAGCCTGGAAGAGAGGGTATTTATTAGTTTTTAAGATTAAACTTACTAAAACAAACCTTAAAAGCTTAACTAAAATTATAGGGGATGCGAAATCCCCTGTATTTTTATCTTAAGTTTAAGAAAGATTAGAATTTTTTAAAACTTTAGAACTATAACGAAGGAGGGACTGGCTAACGGAGTTGGAAATACTTACCCCGTCTAAGAGCTGGCTCACCAGATCATAACAGATGGTGCATGTCTCGTGATACCAGACTTGGAGGTCCCCGTGCGGAGTCGCGCATGGAGCATGGGGACCGGCAAACTTCATGTCCACAGGGGTCTTGAAGCGTGGCGGTGCATGCCGGATGCTCACAGTTGGTGGTCTGTAAGTGAAAAGACACATGAGCATCTTTAAAGGCTATCACTTACAGGCTAAAGGACAGAAGAACTCCGCTGCATGCCAGAGCTCGGAAAAAATTTGGGCATAACCCCTCCCTTACCGCCTGAATAGGCTATAACCCCGGAGAGATCCGGTGAGGCAGACAACGGGAGGGGGGATGGTTTAAGGTAGCTTAAGATAAACTTACTTAGTTTAACATAACTAATTCTTAAACCTATAAAAATCGAACGTACTGGACTAAGTCCAGTGCGTGGCGGAGCGTGTCGCGACCTCAGCGCGACGGAGGGGTAGTAGAGACCCAACTGTATGCCTCAGTCACCCTGCGGGGTGTGAACTAGCACCTTTCCACTTGGATGCCGGAGCTCCGGTAGAAAAGGAAAAGGAGCCCCAGTAAGGTGGGAAAGGGCGAGAGGGCACACAGACTCGCGCTAGCAACGGAGCGACGGAGAAGCGACGGAGGGGGGAAAGGCCAGTCCCCCCCCCCCCTAGCATCCGGACGGACCAGAGAAGCTGGAGAGGTCGAGTCCAGTCTGGGTCTGTCCCGTCCCTCTACTCCCTCCGCTGGGGGGCGGGGGGAGAGGGAGGCAGGCTCGGGTATGCGGAGCGAGCGTGGGCAGACCAAAACCCTCCCCCGGCCCTATGGAAGAGCGGGAGGAGGGAAGATGACTGGACAGGCGTCTGGCTGCTCCGTGATCACGTAGTGACCACGGGGCGTGGAACAACAAAACAATGAAACGATAAGGCCTAGAATACACAACCGGCTGATCAGAGAGAAGCTATAAGGAAGCAACCGAACTGAAGAGCGGTAGCGCATGGGCCCTATGGGCCATAACTAGGCTAGATGAAGCCAGACGCCTACACTAACAAAAACATAATAAATTAAATAAAACATTGAAAGAAAGAAAACAAAATAGTAGGAGAAAAAAATCCAGGAGTGTACGACTAACCCGAAAGAAAGTCTACCACTCAAAGCTAGCCGGGGCCGATACTAAGAGCCGTGGCTAGGGTCTGGATAGAAGAAGCCTACGTAAGGTAAAAAAGACATGCATGCATGACATAAACTGCGTAGACTGTACCCCTAAAAACAAAAAAAATAGGATGACTAAAAAATAGAGCGTACTAAAGTAAGGGAAGGTTCTGGGTATGGAAGACCAAGAACGAACCCGCCACGAGGCAGAACCATGCTGCCATGCTTCCGACCTAGAGTTCGTATTTATACCTAAAAAACGGCAAATACTGACTCAAGGACGGAAAAAAACAAATAGCAACAAACATTGAGTACTTAACTTAGCTGCTGCGATGGCTGCACGCTCCATGATGAGTAAATCCAAAAATAAGGGCACAAAAACACAGAGCAAAAAAGGGCACGTGTATACAGTGTGCGCTAACTGAAAAGGATGGCCACCAGAGGCGCAGCATGTCGGCAGCATGGGATGGAGTAGTAGTAGTTGCTGCCCACTCTGTGGGTCGGCTCCCCTCTTGTGGGGATTTTGTAGTGGGAGATTTCTATTGGCAAGCGGCTCGTGGTAGTGGTCTCACTCGCCATAGTGTTCATACCGACACCCTCTTGGAGGGTGAGCGAGTCAGTTGTACTGACCTTTTTCTTTATGTTATTTATTCTCTGGTATGTGTTAGTACATTTACCCTAGAAATAATAGATTAAAAGGTATATTCGCGCAGCGACACGAGCTGAGCCCAGAAATCTATTTCTGGGCAGTGACCTGTGTGCCCAGTGAAACATTCCTATAGCATTCATTTCTAAGGTATAATTATTGCTAAATATACAAGAGAAAAAGCTACATTGGATTATCTTCCTTTGTCAATTTCCCCATTCCAAAGAGGAGCCATACCAACACCTTCCCCTAGCCGATACTGCTACTACTAGTGCCTCATCCGCCATTTCCTGAATATAGCACCCCAAGCTTGGGTCCCCAGGGTGAGGGTCTCAGGGGTGGGTTCACTGGGCGGGGACACAGGTCACTGCCCAGAAATAGATTTTTCTTCTGTCAAAATCCCTTTTCTGGGCCTAACCTGTGTCGATAACAGAGAATAGGAAAGCACCAAGCTGGTAAAGACATATTACAGAGGTTACTGGAAGGGGAGAAATTAGACTAATAAAAGTGATTCAACTTCTTTAATACAG